>NW_026732114.1:187500-315000 GCF_028476545.2 Physella acuta
TATAAAACATACCACATAACACAACGTGTAGACCAAACCCCACACATTAATGTGAAACTGAACGACTTTAAGGTTGTAGTATCAGGCGACATGTTATATACTTCAGTCTGAGTCTACAATTTATTATAAAACTACTTCCAAAAATTGGAACGGTTAATGAATTGTTTTATTTAAAAATCGTCTGGATTTTACATAATAAACACTTAGTGTAACGTAACCAGGTCATACAAATCGACATCAACAAAACACTACTGCACATTCAAATGAGATTTCATTCAATGTACATTCTGGATCTATAATGTAGAGTTTTTTATATTCTTCATTTTAATGACACGATAATTTAAAATAAAACCGCCAACGAACAGAGGCGTAGCGACCCTTCAAGGCGCCCGGGGACAAACTTTTCGATTTGCACCCCCCCCCCCCCCTCAAGATTTCGATTTGCACCCACCCCCCTCAAACTTACGATTTGCACCCCCCTCAACCTTTCTATTTATTTTTCCAACCCATTTTGGCGCCCGGGGACATTTGTCCCCACCCCCCCCCCCACTCGCTACGCTACTGCCAACGAGAGTTGTTCGTTATTTTAGCTTTTAATCATTAATAATCACAGTATATATATTTTTTGTGTGTAAAGGAAAGTGTATTTTGGTGTTTTGTCACTGATAATAGAATGCGTTTAAGAATGCTGCAGACAACCAAAATTTAGGATGCATGTCACAATTCATATATTAATATGGTGTCACCCAGAACTTACCGGGTGACACCAAGGCAAAAAATATTAAAATATATAGAGAAAAATTTGAGCGGGGGGGGGGGTGCAAATCGAAAGTTCGAGGGGTTATCAAATCAAAAGTTCGAGGGGGGGTGGTGCAAATCGAAAATTGAAAGTTTGTTACCGAGAAGAGTCGCTACGCCTCTGGTGGGGGGGGGGGGGGATGGAGTGACACCATTAAGCGCCGCACCTGGTGTTACCCGACCTCGCTACGCCACTGATCAGGTCTACACTACCAATCATCGAACACATTTATCAAATTTGGCATCATCTCGAGTCCTTCTTCACGATATTTTTTCTCCAAAATCTTAGCAGTATTTAAATCAATTCAAATAACAATTTATATATACATATATATATATATATATATATATATATATATATATATATATATATATATATATATATATATATATATATATATATATAAACTATAAATGGAAAATGATGTGTATCAATGGTTTAAAACTTAATGTCGCAATTATTCCCTTTTAAAAGTCACGGGAAATGAATAGTGTCTGCCCATATTGGTGTCAATCTGGGTAATATGACTTAGGAACTCCACAATACCTGATGACACTAACACGATCTTAACTGTCTGATACCACCAACACCAGTTCACCTGTCTGATACCACCAACACCAAGACACCTGTCTGATACCACCAACACCAACTCACCTGTCTAATACCACCAACACCACCTGTCTGATACCACCAGCTCACCTGTCTGATACCACCAACACCAGTTCACCTGTCTGATACCACCAACTCACCTGTCTGATACCACCAACACCAGCTCACCTGTCTGATACCACCAACTCACCTGTCTGATACCACCAACACCACCTGTCTGATACCACCAGCTCACCTGTCTGATGCTACCAACACCAGCTTACCTGTCTGATAACACCAACACCAGTTCACCTCTCTGATACCACCAACTCACCTGTCTGATACCACCTGCACCAGTTCACCTGTCTGATACCACCAACACCAGCTCACCTGTCTGATACCACCAACACCAACTCACCTGTCTGATACCACCTGCACTAGTTCACCTGTCGGATACCACCAACACCAACTCACCTGTCTGATACCACCTGCACCAGTTCACCTGTCTGATACCACCAACTCACCTGTCTGATACCACCAACACCAGCTCACCTGTCTGATACCACCAACACCAGCTCACCTGTCTGATACCACCAACACCAGCTCACCTGTCTGATACCACCAACTCACCTGTCTGATACCACCAACACCAGCTCACCTGTCTGATACCACCAACTCACCTGTCTGATACCACCAACACCAGCTCACCTGTCTGATACCACCAACACCAGCTCACCTGTCTGATACCACCAACTCACCTGTCTGATACCACCAACACCAGTTCACCTGTCTGATACCACCAGCTCACCTGTCTGATACCACCAACACCAGCTATCTGATACCACCAGCTCACCTGTCTGATACCACCAACACCAGCTCACCTGTCTGATACCACCAACACCAACTCACCTGTCTGATACCACCAACACCAGCTCACCTGTCTGTTACCACCAACACCAGTTCACCTGTCTGATACCACCAACACCAGTTCACCTGTCTGTTACCACCAACTCACCTGTCTGATACCACCAACACCAGCTCACCTGTCTGGTACCACCAACACCAAGTCACCTGTCTGATACCACCAACACCACCTATCTGATACCACCAGCTCACCTGTCTGATACCACCAACACCAGCTCACCTGTCTGATACCACCAACACCAGTTCACCTGTCTGATACCACCAACTCACCTGTCTGATACCACCAACACCAGCTCACCTGTCTGATACCACCAACAGAAGCTCACCTGTCTGATACCACCAACACCAGTTCATCTGTCTGATACCACCAACTCACCTGTCTGATACCACCTGCACCAGTTCACCTGTCTGATACCACCAACACCAGCTCACCTGTCTGATACCACCAACTCACCTGTCTGATACCACCTGCACCACTTCACCTGTCTGATACCACCAACTCACCTGTCTGATACCACCAACACCAGCTCACCTGTCTGATACCAGTAGTTCACCTGTCTGATACCACCAACACCAGTTCACCTGTCGATATCAATAACACAAGCTCACCTGTCTGATACCACCAACACCAGCTCACCTGTCTGATATCACCAACACCAGCTCACCTGTCTGATACCACCAACCCCATCTCACCTGTCTGATACCACCAACACCAACTCACCTGTCTGATACCACCAGCTCACCTGTCTGATACCACCAACACCAGCTCACCTGTCTGATACCACCAACACCAGCTCACCTGTCTGATACCACTAGCTCACCTGTCTGATACCACCAACACCAACTCACCTGTCTGATACCACCAACACCAACTCACCTGTCTGATACCACCAACACCAACTCACCTGTCTGATACCACCAACACCAGCTCACCTGTCTGATACCACCAACACCAGCTCACCTGTCTGATACCACCAACACCAACTCATCTGTCTGATACCACCAACACAAGGTCACCTGTTTGATACCACCAGCACCAGCTCACCTGTCTGATACCACCAACACAAGCTCACCTGTCTGATACCACCAACACCAGCTCACCTGTCTGATACCATCAACACCAGCTCACCTGTCTGATATCACCAACACCAGCTCACCTGTCTGATACCACCAATACCAACTCACCTGTCTAATACCACCAGCTCACCTGTCTAATACCACCAACACCAGCTCACCTGTCTGATACCACCAACCCCATCTCACCTGTCTGATACCACCAACACCAACTCACCTGTCTAATACCACCAGCTCACCTGTCTAATACCACCAACACCAGCTCACCTTTCTGATACCACCAACCCCATCTCACCTGTCTGATACCACCAACACCAACTCACCTGTCTAATACCACCAGCTCACCTGTCTAATACCACCAACACCAGCTCACCTGTCTGATACCACCAACACCAGCCCACCTGTCTGATACCACTAGCTCACCTGTCTGATACCACCAACACCAACTCACCTGTCTGATACCACCAACACCAACTCACCTGTCTGATACCACCAACACCAACTCACTTGTCTGATACCACCAACACCAGCTCACCTGTCTGATACCACCAACACCAACTCACCTGTCTGATACCACCAACACCAACTCACCTGTCTGATACCACAAACACCAGCTCACCTGTCTGATACCACCAACACCAGCTCACCTGTCTGATACCACCAACACCAACTCACCTGTCTGATACCACCAACACCAGCTCACCTGTCTGATACCACCAACACCAACTCACCTGTCTGATACCACCAACACCAGCTCACCTGTCTGATACCACCAACACCAGCTCACCTGTCTGATACCACCAACACCAGCTCACCTGTCTGATACCACCAACACCAGCTCACCTGTCTGATACCACCAACACCAGCTCACCTGTCTGATACCACCAACACCAGCTCACCTGTCTGACACCACCAACACCAGCTCACCTGTCTGATACCACCAACCCCATCTCACCTGTCTGATACCACCAACACCAGCTCACCTGTCTGATACCACTAGCTCACCTGTCTGATACCACCAACACCAGCTCACCTGTCTGATACCACCAACACCAGTTCACCTGTCTGATACCACCAACTCACCTGTCTGATACCACCAACACAAGCTCACCTGTCTGATACCACCAACACCAGTTCATCTGTCTGATACCATCAACTCACCTGTCTGATACCACCTGCACCAGTTAACCTGTCTGATACCACCAACACCAGCTCACCTGTCTGATACCACCAACACCAACTCACCTGTCTGATACCACCTGCACCAGTTCACCTGTCTGATACCACCAACTCACCTGTCTGATACCACCAACACCAGCTCACCTGTATGATACCAGAAGCTCACCTGTCTGATACCACCAACACCAGTTCACCTGTCTGATACCACCAACACCAGCTCACCTGTCTGATACCACCAACACCAACTCACCTGTCTGATACCACCAACACCAGCTCACCTGTCTGATACCACCAGCTCACCTGTCTGATATCACCAACACCAGCTTACCTGTCTGATACCACCAACACCAGCTCACCTGTCTGATACCACCAACACCAGCTCACCTGTCTGATACCACCAACCCCATCTCACCTGTCTGATACCACCAACACCAGCTCACCTGTCTGATACCACTAGCTCACCTGTCTGATACCACCAACACCATCTCACCTGTCTGATACCACCAACACCAACTCACCTGTCTGATACCACCAGCTCACCTGTCTGATACCACCAACACCAGCTCACCTGTCTGATACCACTAGCTCACCTGTCTGATACCACCAACACCAGCTCACCTGTCTGATACTACTAGCTCACCTGTCTGATACCACCAACACCAACTCACCTGTGTGATACCACCAACACCAGCTCACCTGTCTGATATCACCAACACCAGCTCACCTGTCTGATACCACCAACACCAACTCACCTGTCTGATACCACTAGCTCACCTGTCTGATACCACTAACACCAACTCACCTGTCTGATACCACCAACACCAGCTCACCTGTCTGATACTACCAACACCAGCTCAGCTGTCTGATACCACCAACACCAACTCACCTGTCTGATACCACCAGCTCACCTGTCTGATACCACCAACACCAGCTCACCTGTCTGATACCACCAACACCAACTCACCTGTCTGATACCAACAACACCAGCTCACCTGTCTGATACAACCAACACCAGCTCACCTGTCTGATACCACCAACACCAGCTCACCTGTCTGATACAACCAACACCAGCTCACCTGTCTGATACCACCAACACCAGCTCACCTGTCTGATACCACCAACACCAGCTCACCTGTCTGATACCACCAACACCAACTCACCTGTCTGATACCACCAACACCAACTCACCTGTCTGATAAGACAAATACACGCGTTCACACAGATGGACAAAACAAACACTTCAAGACACACGTTCACACACCAAGACAAGACAGACACGCACGGGACACACCTACACAAGACAAACACGCATGGGACACGTTGACACACCTACACAAGACAAACACGCATGGGATATGTTGACACACCTACACAAGACAAATACGCATGGGACACGTTGACACACCTACACAAGACAAACCCATTACAGTCTACACACTAAGGCTCAGATATTTACTGAACCATATTACACTTAAACGATATAGACCATAGTTACATCATTATATAATGTCTTGTAGCAGTCTATTTTCTTACATCCTACTGTGTTAAATTAGTAAGACTTACATTTTTTATGCTTATTATACCAATTTCGGTTCTTTAACAGATAAGCCCCACCACTAATGCGAAAATTTTAAGGGCGAAAAGTGAATCTCCGCCATTTTTAGCCCACAAGCACACAACCGTGACCTACTTCTGATGTCGAGACATTTGAATAGTAAAACGCACGTCATTAAAGCAACTTATCCGTCTCTACGTTTACGGTTAGGTTAAGAGGACTTGTGGTAAAGCAGGGTCTGGGTCTTAGGTTAGGGCTAGGGCCAGGGCTAGGGCCAGGGCCAGGTCTAGGGCCAGGGCCAGGGCTAGGGCTAGGGCTAGGGCTAGGGCCAGGGCTAGGGCTAGTTTCGTCATGATTAGTGTTAAGGTTAGGGTCAGTACACGTACAAATTTCGTATCCATTTTTTTTAAATCTTTGTTTGGGTAAAGGGTTAACATTTTGGCGGGGCTTATCTGGATAAGATCCCTAATTTCTTCTGGCGCCCTCAAGAATCAGTGCCTAGTGTAGCCGGCGTCCTGCTTACTAAGTCACTTCCTCGCCCCACCTATGCAGAGCTTAATAGAACAGCAAGAGGGCAAAGCAAATCAGCATTTGGTTGACACTACATAGTAAACAAAATCTAAGGGAAATAATAAAGCATATTTTGAATATTTTTTATTAATTAGTATTCCGTCTGTGAAATATTTTAGATAATGATTGACTATGCAAGTATGTTATTAAAAATTTTATGCCTTAAATATTTCTTTTAAAGATTTAAAACAAATGTTAATATAAATCTATTTATACAGAAAAAGTATTCATAAAAATACTCCTAACGAAACCTTAACAATATTTAGATTATACTATGCTTATAGCAAGGAAATTTTCAAAATGATTTAAATCTCAACTAACCAAAACTTAAAAGTTAAATTTTGGATCCCTATTCTAGTAGGGACAAAATACATTAAAATGAGAAGTGGTACACTAAACAAAACAAATACCCTCAACCACATCGACCAATTTAAAAAAAAAACAAACCGATGATAAACTGACAGCGACGGCTATTTTAAGACAAACGATTTGTTCCACGAGAATTAATTCCAAATTCCATAGAAAATGTTACAGGAAATGCGATATCGACTATTTCTAAAGCGACTATACGACAATACTAGGGATCAACTTTATCAACTGTAACACAACACCTTGCAGCTAAGACAAGATCGCCAATTGAACAAAACAACATTGGACTATAATCATTGTTTGCTCGACGGCTGACCCCTAGACTAGAAAACTGACTTTCAATGTAATCACAATATGAATGTTTAGGAAGAGATGCACCCCCAGTCCCTCCCTCTTCCCACTTCCCTTTGACTTCGCAGCTGAAGATGTGGCAACAGCAGAGGCGTAGCGACGGGGGGGGGGGGGGGGCGGGAGAAATATGTCACCGGGCGCCGACCCTAGGGGGGGGGGGGCCAAAATGGGTTGGAAAAACAAATTGAAAGTTTGAGGGGGGTGCAAATGAAAATGTGTCCCCGGGCGCCAGGAAGGGTCGCTACGCCTTTGGGCAACAGTGGACTAGACAGTTTAAAGAGACGAATTCGAACATTGATGAATTTTTCAGAGCTGGACTTTTTTCTTATAGTATGCACTCTCCAAAATATACTACATTATAATAATAACAAATTAAATACAAATAGTAGAATATAAGTTTAAAGTCTTTAAATATTTAAAAAAATTATTTTTAGTACGCCTTTCATTGACCTAATAGTATACTCTTAATAGTAATAAGCGTTCCAAAACTTCGAAATAATTCGCTCAATGGATTTATCGTACTGTTATTTATATTCATCGGGAAAACCCAGTTTACGTGTTGCTAAAATTAACTAAAACAAAAGAAACAAATTTCAGTAAGACATTTTTACAAAACTTTTTCAAGTGTAGTGCAGAAGGTAGGCGTTTAATATTAATTTGTATTACCTTCATACAGAGGGCTAGCCAATAGAAGGGGGGGGGGGTCCAGCACTTTTTCTACGAATATTTAAAAAAAAAATTCATAAAAAAACGTTTCAATAACAAGCTTTTATGTAATAATGCACTAAAAAGTAGAAAATAAATTATACACAACTATTTAAATAACTATTTAAAAAAGGTGGGTTACTTCCTAAATATTAAATATTAGACACTACTATTTAAATTACAATAAAGAAAAGCGTGGGTCACTTTAGTATCTATTGGATACCTTTACTTATATTTGGGAAGAGACCCACGCTTTTCTTTATAGTAATTTAAATAGTAGACTGACGACAGACTGACGAGGAAGTGAATTAAATAAAAGCTTGTAAAAATGGTGTTAGTTTTCAAAGTTAAGCTTTCTAGTAGGTAAAACTGCACCAACTTATATCCTTACATATGTCTTACGTGCATTTGTTTTACGAAGTGACTACTCGTGAAAAATATATTTGTCGGCAGAAAATACGAAACTCAATAATGACCTTAATAGCTGCGATAGGGTGAGAGTAAGGGCTAGGGCTAGGGCTAGGGTTAGGTTAAGGTTTAGGGATAGGCTTAGGGTTAGGGTTAGGGCTAGGGCTAGGGCTAGGGCTAGGGCTAGGGCTAGGGCTAGGGCTAGGGCTAGGGCTAGGGCTAGGGCTAGGGCTAGGGCTAGGGCTAGGGCTAGGGCTAGGGCTAGGGCTAGGGCTAGGGCTAGGGCTAGGGCTAGGGTTCTGCGATTTGTTTGTAAAAACACACATGCACAGTACCATCGATTGCTAATTTGTATATATAAAGTACCTTTTTCTATAGCGATAAAACAAATGGAAAATATAGGCGGAAAAGAGAAAATGGAAGCAGCTATTAGAGGTAGGATAAATACATTATCTGTATTTTTAAAAAAATGTATATTATGCAATAGAAACAGTAGTAAAGATAAGTGTTGTCTATCTGTATATTGTGTAGGAAAAAACCAACAACCAACAATTCAGAGTATAATAATAAGAGAAAAAAATATGTTTAATTTTTTTTTGTCTATAACCTGCAATATTTTATCAAACGATAACGGTGAAAAACACAACAAATTACACATTTAACCTTATATGTTGGTCTTATATTTGTCCAACAGTTGCTTTTGTTTTTTTCCTAGAAGCTAAACATCATTCTATACGTACTAGCCTTGTATACTAATAGTACTATGTGGACGTATAAAACGTTTTCATACTAAAGTTATGTTTTTTATATTGAACTTGCAAACCTGTAAGGGCTTATTTCTATAAGTATTTATATTTCTTATTGTAAGATGCATATTTCGTGTATTTTTTAGAAAAAAAATCTACTTTAAAATCCATTTTTTTTTTAAAACGCTGCTAATTTTAACATTAAAAGCCAAAACAACAAATCCTAGGAATGCAGATTTTTGTAATTCAGGTACATTTTTGTGAGGTTTAATACTATCAAGTCATATGATTCTTAAGTGAAGGTATAGGAAATATAAAGGTTAACAATCTTCACATTATCATACATTTTGATTTTAATGGTGAACAATAAATTAAGTATCAAACAATGTATCTAATATTATAATGAAAACATAACAGACAATACTTAAACCTAAATTAAAAAAAAAACAGTTGTAATAAGTTGCACCTATTATGTTCCTGCAGGAAATCATGAAGCTGAGATGTGCTATGGAGGAGAAGCTGATCTACACAAACATGTTGCTGGCTGTATGAAGAATCCAGGTCACAAAGGTTTTATACCTCTTAAAGATTTCAACACAAATTATCTCCCCTCACGTTACAATGACATCGAGCTCATGTTTGAGACAATCAAAACATTGGCAGCCGTAACTGTCCAGGTAAAGACTAAATTCACCAGTCTAGAGAGACCAGAGTTTTACCCAGGCACTCAAGTTCCATATCCATGTTATAATGACAGAGGAAGTCACGTGATGAGGTTAGGGACGGGGAGGGTGTGGAGTGTGGATAAGTACACAGAGAATGACAGAACTTGTCGTTGTGCCAAGTGTCAAGTCTCTGCCACACCCAGCAAAGTGTGGGGGGAGGTTCATGTGTTGACAGCCACACACGTGTGTTTGATGACAGTGAGGCGAGACAGACCAGGTGTGTTTTAGGTTTTGATGACAATAAAAGTCCAGTGGTCAGTCTTGATGGCTGGGAGGTTAGGTGGCCAGACATTGAAAGTGACAGGTGTGAGTTGAGATATGTGACATGTGACTTAGAGTTGGTTGATGAACTTGATAACATATGTCGTTACTTTGTTTATCTATGTGAGGAAGTAAGAAATATATACAGAAAAATCGTTGATGTGGCCAAGTTAACCGTTATAGTGTCACATCCTCATGGCTGTCCTAAACAGGTCTCTGTAGGACGATGGCCACACAAACATGAGAGGGATGGCGTGTACACCAGGTACTGGTACACAACATGTACATGTCCTGGCTCCAGTGGAGCGACTGTCTGCAGGCTGGGATATTGCGAGTGGTGGCTTCCCCACAGTGGATCAAACCCTGAGGGAAACTATAGTGGGGAGTGGGTGTACTGAGGATGACACAAAATAAACAAATAATACGACGGAAAATTTCCCTGTATGAAGTGTATGTAAAGCATGTAATCTCTGAAATTACTCATTACACGATTTATTAAATGGTTTACATAGTGTGATATATAATAACTATTACAATTTAAATACACTTCTTTGTCATATTTCTAGCAGTAACTCACATTTGCTACTGTACATTTTTTGTTATATCTAAATTTAATACAATGTATATATAGTTTTTAATAATTACAAATAAATCATTTCGTTTTTTTTTTCTTTTTTACTTTTAATATTAATTGGTGATTAATGGTAAAGTGTTATTGCATATATTAATTATAATTATATTTGTGTATTTTTATTACAGACCTGTCCTGTTCACTGTTGAGGTGTCGGTATTATATTTGCACTTTCTAAAACAGCTTTAAAAGAGCATCGTGTCATCTTTTAAGTATATAACTGAATTAATAAAAATTAATATTTAATAAAAACCAAATGATTACTTTTGACGTTTAGGCCTCTATCAAAACTAAGATGGCAGTAGACTCGATAATGCTTTAAAATTTTTCATTCTATTTATTATAAGACAGCACCATAGGCTAGGCTAGTAACACGAACGTCTCAAGTTCGAATCCGGGTCCAAGCTAATAGGATATTTTTGAGTCCACCCTGAACAGATAGGTATTTAACTCATGTTAGAAAAAGGCGGCAGGATAAAGTGTTAAACACACATTTCCTTCATCTGCCCAGGTCAAGAAACATATGAGCTCCACTTCATCTGCCCAATGAACTGCTTTTCTTTGTAGTTATTTAAATAGTAGTATATTATGGACTGTTTTGTTGGTGCTAGGATTTTGAATATACGAGATTAAAATCGAATTGCATTTACTCAACATTAAAAAAAAAACAACATTAAAGTAAAATCCTTTTATTTTAAGAAGTTTAGATTAATTTCACTGAAAATAAGAAAACAAAACAAACAAAGCTATGGTCCTTGATAAGAACTGTTACATAATTTTAGCGATTAAAGCTTTTACTAATGAAGTTTGTCCTATGTTCCTATATTTAGTGCATTTATAGTTACAACATTTTCGTTACTGCTTTTTATTTTCGCTGGTCTTTGGGTTTTTTTTCGAATTTTTTTTCTTTTTTTCCCCACTTTCCAAGCAAGCCATTTTTATACGATGCATTATTTATACTCTGTATACGATAAATTATGGAAGTGTAAAACGGTGAAAACGATTAAAATATCACTTATTGTGTGTGCTTTATTACACTAGTTTTTCTATACTTTGTATACTAGAAAAAACATAAAAAAATTCGATCTATAAATAGTTGTACGAAACTGAACTTTTAAGAACAATATAATTTACAAGATACTAAAATTAAACAACTGCTGCCTTGTCGTTTGTTCTTTGTTGGACAAAGGCTATGGAAGCAAATCCAAAAAGAAAAGCAGGCTGAAATCAGAGTCAGTGGCCTCAATGGCGCATAACCAGTTGACATGTTTCCTTAATTGTGATGGAGGCATGGTCGAGTCAGCAAAGCTCATGGTTGATGAATCTGAAATAATCTCGAGTTCAAACCCTCTGTCAGATATGGCTCGATCCCTTCCAACACTAAAAATTCAGAACGAAGAAGAAGAAGAAGACAAGATACTAAACTTAATTTCTCATCTCATGGTTAATTTTTGGTGCGGCAGCGAACGGCGGAAAACAGAATGTTTAGAATTTCATTTACTTAAACCGAACCAATTTTGTTCAAAATAAACACGTAGGTCATGATTTATTGACGACACAGAGGTTATCACAGTGTAACAGACAGTACGGCAGAGTGAACAATAACACATTGCTGCTGTGGTAAAATACGCAGGAAGAACACAATTCTTGTATACTTCATTTTCCGTTAGAAAAGCTAGGGCGAAAACTGAAAAACACGAAGTCAACAAAGAAAACAAAAGAAACCGTGTAACATAAAACGATGTTTTGTTTTCACTTTTGCAATGTGTAATAAAGAAGTCAATAAATTATTCAAACGACATAACGACCATATCGCCATATCTTTGCAGCGCACACGTTTGACAATTATTGACATCATTTATTGCAAGCTGACGTTAGCAACGAGACTTAGTGTCAGAACATTTGTGGTGTTACAGAGACAAAATGTCTTTCTATACTATCATCGTCTTCATCGTTTCTTTACTAAGTCATTTCGTGGATTCCAAACCATTGGTAAATGCTGCCCTTTTCAAACCTGCATATCAGAGCTCTCCAGTTGGTACACCGCCACCTGATTGGGGGAGAGCTAATTTGGGGAATGATGGAATCAGAGTTCAAAACCAAGTAAACTATGATTGCACTCACACGCAAACGGATTACCCAGGCTGGTGGCTGGTTGATTTTCAAGGATGGTATCTGGTCGACCATATTATATTTTCGAATAGGTAAGAGATTCTTAATTGATAAGCAAAATACAATAAATTCTATTAACAATTGCTTATAACATCCCCAGTTATAAGTGCTGGGTAATATACAATACAAATATTATTTATATTTTTCCATTTTTCCTTTCTCGTATACGAAATATAGTAAAAGTAGTAATATCGTGCAAAGAAAAAAAAAGGAAAAAAAAAATTCCAGATTTTTGCAAATCTCGACGTTTTACAACTCCCTGAGTCGTAATAACAAAGTTTTGCAATTTTGTCTGTATGTCTGTGTGTACGCGCGTGTGTGTGTATGTGCGTGTCTGAAAACACAATAACTTGAGTACCGTTACATCTAGGTTAATGAAATTTCATGTACAGGTATTATATCAAATTTGTAGATTTGTATCAACTTTTTAGCGATTTCCGATTATTGGAAGTGGAACGTTTTCTACTTTCAATTTTTCAAAAAGCTATAACTAAAGTACTATTTCAGATAGATAAAAAAAAATTCACTTGTAAGTCAAAATTTTTAATTTCTGCCATCTATTAAATTTTGAGTAATTTCTGTTGAACGGAAGTAGAAATTTACGCTATTTCTGATTTCTCAAAAAATGCATGTGAATTTATGAAGTACTAATAATATTCCACATTATTATATACACATTTTTGTTTGGCGTTCATTTGGTGCTCAATTCTTTTTTCTACGAGATTCTATTCTATTTTTTAAAAGTTGAATTAATAAAAAGTGGATTAAAAATAGTATCTATATCTCGAGTTGCCATCCCCCATAGTGATATATAAGAATATTCGAGAAAGTTTAGGGGAGATCACACACGGTTTATTTTATCAAAAATTAAGATTTAAAAAAAGGAGAATGTCAACATTAATCTTCAAAAACTAGATCTTATTCAAACTAATTTTGATTTTAGAAACTTTTTGCTTTTCCAACAGGGAAAATGTAGTCTCTCTCCTCTGCCTCTCTAGATATGTATATATATATATATATAGGCCTATATATATATATATATATACATATATATATATATACATATATATATATAAATATACATATATATATATATATATATATATATATATATATATATATATATATATATATATATATATATATATATATATATATATATATATGTATATATGTATATATATATGTATATATATATATATATATATATATATATATATATATATATATATATATATATATATATATATATATATATATATATATATATATATATATACATATATATACATATATGTATATGTATGTATATATATATATATATATATATATATATATATATATATATATATATATATATATATATATATATATATATATATATATATATGTATACAATAATATATATAAATATATATATATATATATATATATTTATATATATATATATACATATATATATATATATATATATATATATATATATATATATATATATAAATATACATTTATATATATTATTGTATATTTATTTATATATATATATATATGTATATATATATGTATACTAGCCGTATAGGCCAAGACCTGCACTGGACTGTGTGAAAAACCTATATCTAAAGGAACATTGCTTGATTGTTTATTAAGCAGTATGAGCCCGGCATTGTCCGGGATTTTGGAAATATATTACTTTTCGAATTAACCCTAAACGCAACAAACCAAAACCAAAGCACACAAAAAGCGCATACATTACGAAAACTGAAACACAAACACAATCGAAACCCAAAAACAAATGCAAACCCAAACACAATGAAACCTCAAACACAAACAAAAAACAAACGCAATCACAAACACTAACCGAAACGAAAACACAACCGCAATAACAAAGAACACGCAAGCATAAACCCAAACGCAAATAGAAATAAAATAGCAATCACAAAGAAATCAGATACACAAACAAACACAAACAAAAGCAAAAGCACAAACACAAACACAAACGCAAAAATAAACACAAACTCATATACAAACACCAATAGAAACACAATCGCAAATTTTAAACGCAAAAAAAAAAATAAACTCAAATAAGTGAAAAGAAAACGCGAGCAATAAATACAAAAAAAAAATGCAAACAGAGGCGAAAAATCGAGGCGCCGGCGACACCGCTTGATTCAACGTAGTAAACGCTCAAAATACCCCAACTTATCCATAGACTTTTGCACTCACTTAAAAGAACTTAGGTGCCATATCGCTAACGGGAAGAACCGGGGCGCCAAAAAGCAATCTGTTGGGGCGCCAGAAGACGCCGTGGATTCGATTTAATGAAGGACTTTAGTAATAATTCTTATCCATAGTCTATCCATAATCTATCGCACTGCAGAAAACGAACGAATACACCATAGCGCTCAAAAGATAGCCCAGGGTGCCAAATAGAAACTTGCCGGGCCACCGGCGGACACACTTAATTCAATTCAGTGAAAGACTACAATACCCCTTGCTTGTCCGAAAACCGAATGTTAGAAGTAAACATAGAGGACATTTAGGAGCTGGCTTCTAGATTGTTATTGATTAAAAATAATAATTCGTAAACAGTACGTTCAGTGTATAAAATAAATAAAAGGCAGTATTTAAAATACTTACCACATTTCACTGAATCAACCTATAATAATTTTGTAATTTATTTTTTTTCAATAAAAAAACTAAGTTACATAAAGGATCTCTTCTTAAATGGAGGTAATTGTGTTTTTTCTTATTTATCTAGTGAAGTAATTATTGCTAAAGCACTAAAATAAGAAATTTTCAGACTTAATTAGAATTTGTGTGAAGGGTTATACATTTTCTTAAATTTTATTTAATGGCGTGATTTCAATGAATAATATACATTTGGAAAATGAAATTTGTTTTAGAACACCTTTAATACCAATTTTTTAATCATTAAATTAGATGATGAGCCCTTTATTTTTATACACTATGCCGGTCCGTCCACCAAATACATAATTTATATATATATATATATATATATATATATATATATATATATATATATATATATATATATATATATATATATATATATATATATATATATATATATATATAATGTTCTATATTTTCTATCAGACTTGATTACGGCGCTGCACGAGTGGCAAACTTCAAGATCGATGTGTTTAGAACAGACCCGCGCTTGATGACAGGGTTCCCGTGGGTAAATGGTGACGTATGCTACCAGCAGATCAATTATCTAGGCACTGGGACTACAAGGTTGAACTGCACAACTCCAGTGTTGGGGAAATATTTAAGACTTATAAGGTAATGTTAAGAATAGAGCAAATAATATTTTAGAACACATTCGATTCAATATGTGTCCTTATGACCCACGCGCCATCTATGTGATATACAAATATTTGTCCACCATACTAATGTATGTGCATCAATTTAAAAATAACAGTTTTCTAAATAAAATATGTATATTTATATTTGAAACACGCTGTGTTTTAAATGGGATAAGGTTACAGTAATTTGAAAGCAATATTCAAACCATTTGACTGTATCACAGTGTTTAATACGTCATTTAGGGAACAAGTTTAACTAAAGTATTTTTAAGACTATATAAAATTCACCTTTTACGCTAACATTAGAAGCTTCAAGAATCAAAAATTCCAGAAACGATTCAAGATAGCAAGCATTGAGAAGTTTATTAAGTGTGCAAGATTCTCCTACCATATCTGAGAAATTGTTCTATTATGATTATTATACGCTGGATGATTCATTACGTCATTTCCCATTTCATAACTACATACATTACATCATTGTACATTGAAAAGGATTCTATTATTTATACATTTTAAGTTAATAATATTGTATTGTTTGTTCATGTAGGCCCCCTGTGGCGGGTATCACCATTTAAACAATATTCGTCTACATTGTAAAATAAAAAGAAAAAAAACATCAGGAATCGGAAAATAGAAAAATAGAAAAACAAAATGTGTTATACATTGCTTTTATTTTTTAAGGCATTGTAAGAAACTGAGATAAATGACACGATGTATCTGCTCTCGCTAACCAAATGATATCCTCACTAAAATAATATAAAATATAAAGTAAAATCTTACGGTCACTGGGGCAGATGAATCAGAGTTCAACAAGCATCATGGTACTCGGCATATCAAATGTATGGTCAACAATATGCCCAGCAGTCTTTACTCTTCATTACTTGGAACAGGTACCATTGAGAGCTGGGTGGACTCAGCAATGTCGTGGGGATTTAAGCATGAGATCCGAACTCGAGACTTCTGTGTTTGCAGCAAAAGTCTCTACTGTCAAGTTTATATCATGTAATGTATTTTCTTTATGTTATAGATACACTACAGACATTCTTAACTTCTGTGAACTGGAGGCAATGTCGACGTCCATGGACCCTATGGAAGCGTTCTACACAGGGTACGACGACACGGTACTCAGTCTGTCTCCCATTGTCACAATCACTACAGAAACACCGACGTTCTGCGCCCTCAGCTGTCTGAGGGTCAGGGACACTCGGATTTGTCTGGCCTTCAACTGGTTCCAGTCCACGGGGCTCTGTCAGTTGTTGGACTTTAACCCCAGTAATACAAGTCTGGTGGCAAGACTTTTTGGTCAAGTTGGGGCTAGGCTCTATGTGGTTCAACCCGTAAAAATCTTTGGCTGACACTGTTATACGTTGTATAATGACACAGATGTGTTTTACTCAGAGCTTCATCAAAGAAAGCGATGACACTTCTGAGACCTTATACATGAGATCTTTATTTGTAAATATTTAATGTATCAACTACTAGATTTTTAATTCAGACCAAAGTATGGCACATTTGACAGCTTTAGCATTTTTAAAGTTGAAAAACAAAAAAAAAAGTACTTTGGCAGCATACATGTATTGTTTATTCCATATCAAATTTTAAAATTTCCTTAAAAACTTGGTTGTTATCCTAAAATAATATGGTTCATAATGCAATGCTTTTACTGTTAATAAGGTGATTAACACGTTTTTTTCTTGAAATAACGTTTTGGAATTGCTTTTGGCTTTTCTTTTAGATTTAATATTTAATTTATATGTTATTAGACTAAAATATTTTTGTTAGTTTACCAACATGATCTAGTTGTATTTATTGTTGTATACATGCTTATAGTGATCAGGTCTGCTACTTTAAAATTGCACATCAATTAAGTTCAAGTTATTTTTTTAAATTTGCAAATTTTAATGTCTTTTTAAATATTGAGAATAAATCATTTATTTCAGATTTAACGTTTGATTCATACATTATTATTATATTTTAGTTCAGGTACCGTTTCAGAATTGGAGATCCATAAAGCAAATAAACTAGATTTTCCTTGTTTCTGTGGCATGAATAAAGTATTGACAGTGTTACACGTAGCCGCATTATCTTTCTCTAACATAAGTCACAAATCAATTACAGATACTTGTACTCAGAGATGTGACTTATTCGATCCAGTTAGTTATATTTAGACAGAGACAAGATGCGTTGTAAATTTATGCTGCAATACTTGCATTCAAATGAAAAAATATTACTAAATAAACCGGGAGTGATCTCCCCTAAACTTTCTCGAATATTTTTATATAAAAAAACAGGGGATGGGAACTCGGGCTATAGACATGATTTTTAATCCATTTTAAATACTTAAAGTTTTAAAAATAGAATAAAATCTCGTAGACAATATAATTGCACACCAAGTGAACGCTAAATAAAAAAGTGCATAATAGTGCGCAATATTATTAGTACTTTACATTAGTTTTTTGAGAAATCGGCAGTAGCGTAAATTACTACTTCCGTTCAACGGAAATGACTCAAAATTTAACAGAAGGTAGAGAATTAGATCGTTTACTTACATGTGAAATTTCGTTTATCTATCTGAAATAGTACTCAAGTTATAGGCTTTTGAAAATTTCAAAGTAGGAAAAGTATCACTTCCGGTTATTGGAAATCGTTCAACAGTTAATACGGATCTACGATTTTGATAAAATACTTATATATGAAATGTCATCAACCTAGCTGTAACGGTACTCAAGTTATCGTGTTTACACACACACAGACAGTCAGACAGACAGACACACAGACAGACACACAGACATACGGACAAGATTGCAAAATTATGTTTTTCCGTATCAGTGAGATGTAAAACGTCGAGA
Source organism: Physella acuta (assembly GCF_028476545.2). Classification (NCBI taxonomy): domain Eukaryota; kingdom Metazoa; phylum Mollusca; class Gastropoda; family Physidae; genus Physella; species Physella acuta. Next base: position 206,736 of record NW_026732114.1, read on the forward strand.
TTTGTAAAAATCTCGATTTTTTTTTTTTGCACGATTACAATACTTTTTCTATACTTCGTATATACGAGAAAGTAAAAACATCATTGTCTCGACAGAGGACGTGAAAATCGATTACAAGAACACTGATATATGTTCCTATATACAGCATACTCAACTAGTAACTACAATAACAAAACTAAAAATTATGAATAAAACAGTATCCAAACTATTGATGTCCGATCTATGCGTTTCTCCAGCGCCGCTAGAATGTGTGACTTTTAACTTTTTATCTGAGTCTCGGTAACAATTGAATGGCTTTGTTTACTATTGAAACAGAAGTTTAAAAAAAAAACAACGAAACTGTTTTCAAACACTTGTGCTCAAAGCGCAATCACCAAATCAAATATTAGAGAAAAATATCGAGCCTATTGTAAGAACGACGGCCCCTAGTATAGAACAGCGAGACACAATGATATCACCAACAAAAGAAAACAATAGCAGAGATTATTACAATTTAAAAAAAGACTGGTTGTTAACTGAGTCTAACATGGACATTTAATGTGTAGCTAACTATGTTAGCATCAGTGGCGTAGCCAGGATCGTCTCAAGGGGGGGGGGGGGTTCCAATTTTTACCCGGGGACAAAATTTCGATTTGCACCCCTTCAAACTTTTGATTTACACCCCCCCCCCCTCAAACTTTCGATTCGAACCCCCCCCCCCCCCTCAAACTTTTGATTTGCACCCCCTTCAAACTTTTGATTTGCACCCCCCTCAAACTTTCGATTCGCACCCCCCCCCCCCTAAATCTTTCAATTTGCACCCCCTCATACTTTTTATATATATACCGAGGGGTCTATGGGGGGGGGGGGTTATGACCACCCCCCTAAACCCCCCCCCCCTCCTGCCTACGCCTCTGGTTAGCATATATAGAGGATAACATTTAAAAATAGTATAAAAAAAAGAAATTAAAATAGTTGATACCTATTTTCGATAAAACAGAATTCCAAATATATATTTTTAAAAAACAGTGAAACATAACAAACTACCTGCGAATTAATCTACTTAAACACTAAATAATTTACAGAAAAAAAAACAGAAACAAATTACATAATGCGCAGGTTTTACATTTAACATGAATGTATACAACTGTTTGATAAGACATTAAAAAAATGAAATTACATATTAAACTCATAAAGAAAGGGTTGCTTATATTAACCTACTTATTCATTCACTAAAGAGGATGGTGATATCCTTATCTATTTTATGATCATAAGATAATTTTCTTTTTTTTTGTTTCAAAATTAATATCTTTTCCCGTTCGTGTCTATGACACACGGAGTAGATGAAGTAGATTTCATCTGTTTCAATGAACTCGATATATAAAGCGGATCTTGTAGTGATGTGTTTTACAAAATAAGAAATGTACTATTGTTACATTATTTCAAAAGTTTCTTCAGTTAACCTTGATACTTTATTACACTCGACAGCATGTCTGTAGTTAACTAACTCACAGTTACACATCAGCTACACGTTAAACACTCAAGGGACGTAACCATAATATACACAATAAAGGGACGTAACAATCGCTAACGAGACATAATGTAACAACTACAGCATTGTTTAATTAAACGGGTGTTTACTTAAAAAATATATAAAATTTCCAACGAATTATAATATTTAAAAAATACTGCTATATTCATGCTAAAATCTTGACACTAAGTGTGCAGATCCTAAAGTAAATTTATTATCATCACACTTTCAAATAGTGGAGAAAATTTATAAAATTAATGATGCAAATAGTCTATAATTACATTAGGAAACAATTTTTAATCTGATGGCGTCGTTACATACACTGATTTTCTTTAAAGTAACGTCAAGTAGTAATTGACTTTGATATTTACAAGTTTGTATATTTTCTACCAACGTTACAGTCAACATATTATTTGCTGGTTATCCCGCTTACTTCAATTTCAGTATAAGCTAGCAATCGGTATAACAGTATAAGAACCGTTTCTATTTTAATTGAACAACTGCTCCAAACTGTGCTTATCCAGTTTACAGAAAATGCGATATCAACTATTTTTAAAGCGATTGTACGACAAAGACTGGGGATCGACTTTATCAACTGTAACACATTACCTTGCAGCTAAGACAAGATCGCCAATTGAACATAGCGACATTCTTCCTCTTTCTTTCCTCTTTAATCCTCATTACTCCCTGTGGAGTATAGGGCAGCAACACATCTCCGCCATTTTACTCTGTCTTGGGCGAGCCACTTTATTTCATGCCAAATTTTGTGTCATGGAAAATTTAGGAATGATAGATCAGTATGAGTATCACATAGACACTTCTCCCACGGTCCTTTTTGTTTCTGGCCATGGGTAGCCACAATGTCAACTTTTGACTTCACGGCTGAAGATGGGGCAACAGTGGACAGGACAGTCAAAAGAGACGAATTCGAACAAAAATGCATTCTTCTGAACTGGATAATTTTCTTTAAGTATGCACTCCCCAAAACACACTTCGTTATGATATTAAAAGGTTTAAAAACAAATAGTAGAATATAAACCAAAAGTCTTTAAATATTTTTAAACATTAATTTTAGTACGCCCTTTATTTACTTACTAGTATAATCATAATATAGTAATAGGCATTCAAATCATTAAAAAAACTTTCAAAATAATTCGCTTAACGGATTAATCGTAATGTTATTTATACTATTGGTGTTCCGTCCGGGTTTGGTTCAACTTAGGAAACGATTAGTGGTTATCTTCAATACTTTTATTTTGACTCGATTATTTACATTACAGGGTAGCCTTCACCCTAACGGCTACCAACTAACCCTTACAATCATGCACTTCAGCTTTTATATTACTTTTTAAGGTATAGGCCTCTATCAAAACTAAGTTAGCAGTGGACTGGACAATGCTTTGAGGTTTTTTTTTAATAAGACAGCATACTGAACTAGGCTTGGCTGCTAACACGAAAGTCTCGAGTTCGAATCTGGGTCCAAGTGTCGATTTCCCTGAGTTTGCCCTGCTTAGATAGGTAACTAACTTGTGTTAGGAAAAGCAAAGGCGGCTGGATAAAGTGCTGACCACACCTTCCCTTCATCTCCTAAGGTCAAGAAACCTATAAACTCTACTTCATCTGCCCAAATGAATTGCTTTTCTTTGTAGTAATTTAAATAGTATATTATTATTTCCACAGTAGCTTGCTATATGAGTGACGAGGGACTGTAAAGTTGGTGCTGGGATTGTGCTTATACGTGATTAAAATCAAATTGCATTTAATCAACTGAAAATAAGAAAAGAAAACAAACTTCGTTAAAATAGCTTTGGTCGTTGAAGAGAACTGTTACATATTTTTAGCGATCAAAACTTTTATTAATGAAGTTGTTTTTCCTATTTTAGTGCATTTAAAGTTGATTAAAATTTAATTACTGCTTTTTTTTCTATTCCCTGGTCTTTGCTTTTTTCGAAACCTTTTTTTTACCCACTTTCCAAGCAAGCCGTTTTTTATACAATACATAATTTATACTCTGTATACGATAAATCATGGAGGTGTAAAACGGCGAAAACGGTTAAAATATTACTTAATGTGTGTGTTTTTTTTATTACACTACTTTTTCTATACTCTGTATACGAGAAAATTAAACCAAACATTCGATCTATAAATATCGGTATCAAACTGAGCTTTTAAAAACAATATAATTTACAAGATTTTAGCTCACTCAATTTCTTATCACATGTTTAATCTTCGGTGTGGCAGCAAACGGCGGAAAACAGAATGTTTTAAATTTTATTTACATCAACCGAACCAATGTTTTTCAAAATCAACACATAGGACATGATTTGATAATGACGCATTGGTTAAAACAGTGTACCAGACTGTTATAACTGCTGAGTAAGGGCTTTGGTTATTTGCTCCAATACCATTTTTTCTTAACCACTACCATGTGGAGATGTGTTCACAGACATACATTGTACCATCATTCACTAAGACGACGGGGACGACCAACAATCAATAAGAGGAACGCAGGCTTCTTCTCTTATCTTTAATTCTGTACTCTCAACTCACATACATCCTTCCACCAAGGCGAAGAAAATCATACTAACTCACGCACAATACCTAGCAACCAGTCTCTACACCAGAACGTCACTGTCGCACCATACGCGTCATCATTCCTTGCGTTCAACATACCTTTCGCACCAACATTCATTCGCGCTGATCTATAGCATAGATCCTAAAATGCATCATAACACAGACAGTATGGCAGAATGAACAATACCAACAACGCAATGTTGCTGTCATACAATACGTAGGAAGAACACAATTCTCGCATACTTCATTTCCCGTTAGAAAAGCGAGGGCGAAAACTGAAAAACACAACGTCAACAAAGAAAACAAAACAAAACGTGTAACATAAAAGGGGGAAAACTGTTAAAATATCACTTAATGCGTGTGTACGGTGACACTACTTTTCTATACTCTGTATACGAGAAATTAAAAACCAAACAGTGGATCCATAAATAGCTGTAACAAGCTGATCTTTTAAAAAAATTATTTAAAATATTTTAGCTTAATTTATTTCTCATGTTTCTAATGTGTGGCAGCAAACGGCGGAAAATTGATTTTTTTTTATTTCATTTACTTCAACCGAACCATTTTTTTTCAAAATCAACACATAGGTCGTATTTGATGACAACGCACAGGTTACCACAGTGTAACATATGGTTAGGCAGAATGAAGAACAACGCAATGGTACTCTCGTACCATACGTAGGAAGAACACAGTTCTTACATACATCATTTCACGATAGTATAGCGAGGGCGAAAACTGAAAAAAAAATCAACAAAGAAAACAAAAGAAACAGTTTAACATAAAACGTTCTTTTGTTTTCACTTTTGCGATGAGTAAAAAGAAGTCAGTAAATTATTCAAACAACATATCTATCACATCGCCGTATCTTTACAGCGGACAATCCCGACATGTTGTATTGTCATCATGTATTGCAAGCTGATGTTAGCAACGAGACTGAGTGTCAGAACTGGGTGTGGTGTTACTGAGACAACATGTGTTTCTATACTGTCATCGTCTTCGTCTTTTCTTTACTAAGTCATTTCGTTGATTCCAAAAATTTGGTAAACGCTGCCCTTTTCAAACCTGCATTTCAGAGTTCTTCTGTAAGTCCCCTGTCTCTTTTTTCGGGAGCCGCTGATTTGGGAAATAATGGCATCAGAGTTCAAAACCTAGCAAGTTATGATTGTACTCACACGCTTATGGAATACGCAGGTTGGTGGCTGGTTGATTTTCAAGGATGGTATCTGGTCAACCATATTATATTCTCAAATAGGTAGGCTATTCTTAATTAATTAGCAAAATGCATTAAATCGTCATAATAAATGTTTATAACACCCCATTTATAAACGTGTTGGGTAATGTAAATTTCAAATATTATTTGTAGTTAGCTATTTTGTTTTATTTAAAATGTTTCAAAAAGTATATTTTTTAAAAAAGACGAAGGTAAACATAAATGTTAAAAAATAGAATCTTATTGCATTGTGGTAATTAATTTCGATAACTTTCTTTAGGTTAAAATAGCATTGGTAGCATTGTTTTAAAAACCGTTTTTTTTTCTAACTGGGAAAATGTAGTAATTCGCTCTCTCTCTCTCTCTCTCTCTCTGTGTGTGTTTCGCTCTCTGTATATATATATATATATATATATATATATATATATATATATATATATATATATATATAATGTTGTATCTTTTCTACAAGACTTGATTATGGCGCTCCACGATTAGAAAACTTCAAGATCGATGTGTTTAGAACAGACCCGCGCTTGATGCCAGGGTTCCCGTTGGTGTCTGGTGACGTATGCTACCAGCAGGTCAATTCTCCAGGGCCTGGGACTTTTGTCTGGAACTGCACAACTCCAGTGTTGGGGAAATTTCTTAGACTTATAAGGTATTATTAAGGGTAAATAGCACACATTTTAAAAAATATTTCTTGTAGTAATCCCGTTCATGTGATATACAATAATGTAAATATATAAATACTTGACCATCATACTGATATATGTGTATTAATTTAAAAATAACAGTTTTCCCAATAAAAATACTTATATCATAGTTGATACACACTGTCTTTCAGGGGTGTTACGGTTAGAGTAATTTGCAAGCCATATCAAACCATTGGCTGTATCCCATCTTTTTCTGCGTTATTTAGGGAGTCAGTTGAGTCATTCAGATCAAAGTATTTTATAAGCCGATTCAATAAGAATTTTTGAAAACTCTATGACAGTTAAGTTCTACTATTCCAATCGAAGCTTGAAGAATTGAGACTTACATTAATAGTTTTAAATAGCATGCAATGAGACTTTTATTAAGTGTGAAATAATTCCGTACCGTATTTGACAAATTGTCATAGACATGATTTGCTTATACTGGGTGTTTTCATTACCTTATCACCCATGTCATAACTACATACATTACATCATTGTACATTGTAAAAATAGTTAAATATTCATACTTTGTAAGTTAAGTATATTATATTTTGGGTTGATATATAGCTTGTATCACCGTTTAAACAATATACGTCTATTTAAAAAAAAAAAAAAAAAAAAAAAAAACATCAGAAATCAGGACATCTAAAAATAGAAAATCATAAATTGTTATGCTATGGCGTTTATTTTTAAGCCAATAGGGCAAATGGATCAAAGATCAACATATGTCATTGTACTCGCTAGCCTATATGAAATATGTGGTCAGTATACCCAGCAGTGGTGACTCTCCCTTACTTGGGGCCGGTACCAATTAGAGCTAGGTGGACTCAACATTATCGTGGTGAATCAAGCCTTACATCCGAACTCGAGACTTATGTGTATCATTTTGATATTTTATTTTATATTATAGATACACAACAAACTATCTTAACTTTTGTGAACTGGAGGCGATGTCGACGTCCATGGACCCTATGGAAGCGTTCTACACAGGGTACGACGACAAAGTACTCAGTCTGTCTCCCATTGTCACAATCACTACAGAAACACCGGCGTTCTGCGCCCTCAGCTGTCTGGGGGTCAGGGACACTCGGATTTGTCTGGCCTTCAACTGGTTCCAGTCCACGGGGCTCTGTCAGTTGTTGGACTTTAACCCCAGTAACACAAGTCTGGTGGCAAGACTTTTTGGTCAAGTGGGGGCTAGGCTCTACGTGGTTCAGCCTATAAAGATCTTTAACTGACACTGTTATACGTTTTTTTAATGGCACAGTTGTGTTTCTCTCAGAGCTTCATTAAAGAAAGCTATGACATCACTGAGACTTTATACAATAAATCTTTATTTGTAAATATTTAATCAACAACTAAAATTCAAATTAGACTAAAACATGGAACTTTGACAGCTTTAGCATTTTTGAAGATCGACACTGAAAAAAAAGCCTCTGTCAGCATACTTGTATTGTTCATTCCATATCTAAATTTAACATTTTTTCAAAAACTTGGTTATCCTAAATTAATATGATTCAGAATGCAAAGTTTTTGCTGTTAGTAAGGTATTATATACTTAAAATAACATTTTGGAATTGCTTAATGATTCTTATTTTTATTTAATAGCACTTAATTTATATTTTAAAGGACAAATATTCCTGTGTTAGTGTTTGTACATGAATTAGTTGTAAGTATTGTTGTATATATGCTTTTATTGATCTGCTCTGCTACTTTTAATTGCACAATAATTTAGTTTAAGTTATTTTTTTTTATATTTTCAATTTGCAAATTTTAATGTCTTTCTTAAACAATTCAGAATAAAAAGAATTATTTCAGATATAATTTTTGAATTATTATACATTATTATTATATTTTAGTAAAGTTACCGTTTCGGACCTTGTGATTCATAGGGCAAATAAACTAGTTTGTCCTTGTTTATGTGACATATCATATATAAAGTACTGTCAGCATTACACGTAGTCGCATTTACCTTCTCTAACATAAGTCACAAGCCAATTACAGCTGCTTAGATTCAATTTACACAGACGGTGTGTTTTGAAAATTTACGATGCAATACTTGCACTAAAATGAAAAATATCTATCTATATATATAGTTCTCTTCTGGGAGACGCTAGAAAACAAGATCTAAACGCGCTCCCTACCATCCCCACCCCTACATGGTCTTAGTGAGCTGTGTTCACTCTAAATTTTTACAGAGCCGGGTTTAGTGACGACTATTAGGGGCAGATAATTTAGTTTGAAACGATTTTAAACGTAGGGGGGGGGGGGTAACTAAGTGGAGTTTACTTTAACGGAGAGGGGGGGGAGGAGGGGGGGTATCGTCCTTAACGAGCTACTTATAGTGTTTTAAAGAAATATTTTCAGTGGCAGCGTTGGTAGTGTCGAATTCACAAATTATGAATAACTGAAAAGTATAAAAAACAACAACTAAATAGCGGCGTATGATATGCTGCGGGTCGGCTCGTTATCAATAAAACAACACTGCCTAGACAGAGGACGTACACACATATTACAACAATACTGATACATATTCCTCTCCTACAGCATACTCAATTAATGAGTACTGTTATGATGTATGTTTCAGTAGATATTAACTTGAGTGCAGGTTGGTGCGAAGAGTATGGTGAACACATTGGTATGATGACACGAAAGTTAGTGACGTATTTGTGTGGAGAATTTGAGTGTGAGTTAGTCTAATCTTGATCGTCGGTGTAAAAGGACATGTGCTGGCCAATATGACTCAAGTTGGGAGATCCTAGAGATATAGCTTTGTGGATACAAGATTAAAGATTCGTAAAAGGAGTACTTAGTTCGTCTTATGTCTGAGCGTCGTATATTCGTTTGAATGTACGATAGCCTTATTGTTTCTTAAGGTTGGAACTTCCCTACATGGTAGTGGAGATGAGCTAAATTGGTATTTGACCGAGTCAAGTGACTCAAACCCTCTCGCACTAAGCAAACCGTAACAAGTACAATAAGAAAACAACGAATTATAAATAAACCAGTATCTGAACGATTGTTGTTAAATGCACACATTTCTCCACCGCTGCTAGAGTGTGTAACTTTTAACTTTTTATCTATGAGCATCTGTCACAATTGAATGGCTTTGTTTTCTTTGAAACAGAAGTGTTTAAAAACAAAGGAAACTGTTTTCAAAGACTTGTAGGCCTACTCAAAACACAATCATGAAATCCAACATTAGAAAAGAAATATCGAACTTATTGTAAGCACGACGACCCATTGTGTAGAACAGCGAGACACAAAGATATATAAAAAAAGAAAGACCAAGAAAAGAAAACAATGGCAGAGATTATAAAAAATAAATAAAAACGACTGGTTGTTAACTGAGTCTAACATGGACATTTAATGTCTAATTACGTTAGTATATATAGAGGATACATCTAAAAAATATAATGAACCAAATAAATGAATATAGCTGATCCCTATTTTAGATAAAGCAGAATTCTCAATATAAAAAAAAACCAGTGAAACATATCAAACTACCGGCGAATTAATCTACTTAAACACTAAAATAATTTACAGAAAGCGAAATTGAAAAAAAAACTTTACATAATGCGCCCGCTTTACATTTAACATGAAGGTATACAGCTGTTTGATAAGACATTAAAAACGATTGACATGACATTACATATTAAAGTCATTAAGAAGGGTTGCTTATATTAACCTATTTATTCCTTGGGGTAATCCAAAAATGACGTCACACTTTATTTGACGATTTTTACCTCCCCCCTCCACTCCGTCAGACATCGTCACAAAAAGCCAGACTCCCCCCATTAAATGACGTCACACCTCAGCCTGCACCACCCCCCCCCCCTAAAAAAAAAACTACAGTTAATTTTTCTTCAAACATCGATATTTTTTTTCAAAATCTTGTCTGAACCATGTCTAGATAGACTATTTTAAATATTTACTATTACAATTTATCAAAACAGTTTTCTAAAACGCGAAATAATGGTAAAAAATCGCTTTCTAACATTGCTATTTTTAATACAAAAGTGTGACGTCACACCATTCTTCTTTTGTTTAAAGACCCCCCCCCCCCCCCCGCCCTCCTCCTCTCATCACACGCCGTCACAAAATTACGGAACCCCCCCCTTTCCCTACGAGTTTGAGTTATTTATGAACAACCCCTTTCACTACTGTGAATGGCGATATCTTTTTTTCTATTTCCTGATCGTAAAACATTTTTCTTTTGTTTAAAAATGAAAGCAATGTTTTCATCAACATATTTTCCCCGTTCGTATCTAGGACACACATATGTTTTCATATGTTTCAATGAACTGGGCATATAAAGGAGATAATGTAGTGCTATGGTTTACAAAATAAGGTTACAATTGTTACATTATTTCAAAAGACCAGTTTCTTCAGTTAACCTTGATACTTTATTACACTCGACAGCATAGAAGACATGACTTGTATGTGGGTCTGTCTGTTGTTAAAAAACTCAAAGATACACAACAGCTACACATCAGCTAACACTCAAGGGACGTAACCATAATATACACAATACAAGGGACGTAACAATCATTAACAAGACATAATGTAACAACTATAGCATTGATTAATTAAACGTGTGTTTACTTTTAAAATATATATAATATATAATATTTCCAATGAACGATTACATTAAACAAATATTGATATATTCTTGCTAAAAATTATGACACTAAATTTCTGTACTTACAGTAAATCTAGTGTCATCCTACTTTCAAATAGTGTAGATAATTTATGAACTTTAAGGTGCAACAAGCCTTCAATTACATTGCGTTTTTTCCCGCTACTTGCAGGCGTCGTACCAACACTGATACCAAATGAAAACGAAAGGTTTTGCAAATGTACATAATGAATATTTACATAATGTCATGTATTTGATTATAAATTATGTTTAAAAATTTGATGTTGATGTACTTGTTTTAATTGAAAATAAAAGTATTTAAAAAAAAAAAAAAAAAAAAAAAAAAAAAAAAAAAACTAAAGCACACAATCAAAACAAGTTAATAAAAAGTCTTGTGACAATTTAAAAAAAAAAAAAAAAAAAAAAAAAAAAAAAAAAAAGTACCAACACTGATATATTTTTTAAAGTAACGTCAAGTAGCAATTGACTAAGACAGCAGTCGGCTCGAGTGGCGCATGCGGCTCTTTTGATGTCAAGATGCGGCTCTCTAGTTCCATGCATAAATATTAATAATTATTTTATTTATTTTTTAAACTCATTAAACGTATTATAAAGAAAAAATATCTTTAAACAGGATAATAACACTCATCAGAGAATAGTGAGAGTAGATGAGGTTGAAAGTATACGGACAGTTGACAACCGCTTGGGCACTAGACCCAGCCCCACAGCCGTGTTGTAGCCAGCCCCATGGCATAGGTTCCATTCTTGCCACTGCCGACTTTTTCGAATATCGTTAAATGTGGAATCTTATTCTGGTTCAGAATGCATTTCTCTATCGGTCTGTATGAAATATATTGACATGAGTGACGTGGTTTTTTTTTTATTTATTAGCTTCCTACGGTTGAGCCGGTGGGGTACGAGTTTACCCTGCGTTCAGTGGGTAGGAAGATAAGCCAGGTGGGAACCGAAGACAGAAGCGACCGATACCCAAGCCAGTAGTCGGAGTTGACCGTGTTTTGGGCTGCCGGGCTATGGGAGATACCTCCTGAGCCCGTAGAGAATGAAAAAAAAAATCATTAGCTTCAAAAGCAGATTGAGATAGTCGTATAGGTATATTATTTTATTACTAATTTTATTATAGCAGAGCTAGGTATAATACTTTAATATGTTTTGAGCGAAATATTAGTATGCTTTTTAAGTATAAATATTCTTTCATATTTAAAGCTATTTTTTTCAAATCAAAATTAAAAAGTATATATCTAACCTAATTAAAGCCAAAATATTGAAATAAAATGTTAGTGGCTCTTTAAAAACTGGGAAGTTTTGTAAATTGTAACTTTTGGCTCTTCTGGCTTAAAAGGTTGCCGACCCCTGGACTATGATATTCACATGTATGTATATTTTTAATCAGTGTTACAGTCAACATATTATTTAGTTGGTTATCCCGCTTACTTCAATTTCAGTATAAGAACCGTTTCTACTTTTATTGAAGAACTGCAGACACTATCTTCAAATTGTGCTTATCCAGTTTTTTTTTTCATTAAAAGATCGCGGCTTTGTTTATGTTGAATTAAACTAATTATTCATTGCATTGTCATGCAATGTGTGATTGTTGATAAATGTGTCTATATTTCTGTAGTATTTCGTTATTTTTTTAATGGTTATTTGCTTGGCTAATTTGAATCTAGTAATCCAGTACTGTTTGTACTTATCTAGTGGTCTAATGCATTGATATATGGATCTGTAAGCTCTGCTGCTATCTTTTTAATTGATGTCGGCAATAAATATTTCGAACATGTTATTTTGTTTGTTTCATGGTGTATATAGATTGGTTTGTTGAGATGCACTAGCAAATGTTAATGCTAATAGCTATCTAATGATTTCAAATATCTAGAAAAATAGTTACGTGTTGATACTCATAAATTAATTTAAAAAAAACTTTGAATTTTTATATAGCTGAAACATGTGTGAAATTGTATTTTATCTTTTTTTTTATACGTAAGACACAACGATTTATCAATTCTAAAGACCATTGTGTTTTCTAGACGTATTTTCAGAAGAATTGTAGTCTGTGTACCGTTTGTCATTTACATACAAAAGTACATTGTTCATCTTATTGTTATTAAGATGTGGGTTCGTTAATTTATTATGATGTTTTATTAAGTTTGGTGTACAGGGATGAAATATTTGTTTTAAGTGAGCATGAGTGAAATTGGCAGTAAATAATTATATACACAATATACTTCAAGATGAAGACGAATTATTTTAAAAAGCAGGCTCTGGTTCACTTAACTGTTGTAAAAATTTAAGAGTTTTTGTAAACATATTTTTGTTTGTCATTTAAAGAGTATTTGATTGGAACATTCGTAATGCCTGCATACAAACAACATTCAACATTCGTATATTTTAGGTTTCTTTATTCTGTATACACAAACAACGAAGGTACTAATATCATATCTCAGCACGATCTCCAGTGGTCGATAATTCTTTTCAGGTTTTGAGAAATACCAAGCGAGTATTTCTCCTGTTAGAATGCCATTTTTTTCAATAATTAAATAACTCATAATTATTTTGTTCTTAGTGGTATATATTTACCGATAGTCAGCCAAGACTGACAAAATAGAACATCGTGTTTAAAATTTCATCTCACTTTCAACTGACACAGACTAGTACAAATACTAGTACCAATGAAACAGGAAGGATCGAAATATTGAATTACCACACGTTCTCTTTCTTACTACCATAATAAGCATTGTTGTAGAACAAGAGCCTTTGATGAATGCTGCACTTTTTAAACGTTCATTTTCGGGGCTCCACGCCCGTCCTCTCTCTCTCTCACACACATATATATATATATATATATATATATATATATATATATATATATATATATATATATATATATATATATATATAAATATATAAATATATAAATATATAAATATATATATATATATATATATATATATATATATATATATATATATATATATATACATATGTATGTATGTATTTATGTATGTATATACATCTATATAGGGCATGGCGCATGATAATCATCGAGGCACGTAGAATGATTGATTATTCTTTCAAGTTATGATAGGAAGGATATAAATTTACAGAAAGGCATTTTTTCTCTAATAACTAAGGAACTCATTAATTATTCTGTACCTCAGGAGCTATCGGGTTATCTTAAAAAAAACCGCCAACCGTGACCTAACAGTGTATGATGTCGAAAACATGCTCATTTCAGAAAACACAGTCTAGCAGAAGAGACGTGTGAATGTTAGAGAATGTTTTACCATACCGTCTTCGTTTTCATAACTTACGGCGTAAGCCATTTTGTAGACTCACAGGCCTTGGTGAATGCTGCACTCTTCAAACCTGCTTTTCAAAGTTCAACGTATGCCGATGATTCTATAGCTAGTCATGGAAATGACGGTAACAAAACATGGGACCCAACGAAATATGTTTGCACTCACACTTTAAGTGAGAACCCAAGCTGGTGGCTTGTTGATCTACAGGGGTGGTACCTGGTCGACAACATTATTTTTACGAACAGGTAAGCGAAAATTACCATCCACCTTCTATAGATTACCTTTTAAAAATAATTTTACGGGTGAACAGCGTCTACCGCCCCCCCCCCCCTTTTCGTCCCCACCCCCCCTCCCAAATCGAATTTTTATAGAAAATATTTACTTTTACTAGTGTCCGACCCTCTTCCCCGGAAAATTAAGTCCCCGCCCCCTCCGGAAATTTCAAGCAAAAAGATCTGAAAGTAACACTGAACAGAAATGTGTTATGTGACGCTCACTCGCCCATCTGAAAATATTGTGATTTATTGTTATTGTATATAACCAATTAGTGCAGGGCCTAGCCGGGACTGCAAGTAGTATACTAGATATGTAATAATTGTTTGATACTCTGATGGTTGTGTCAGTGTTTTATCCTATTATATTAGAAAATGTCTTAGTGATTTGTAAATTATGAAACTAGTTTTGAGAAATTTCGTTTGAAGATTTTACAAATAAATTGACACATTTCATGATTCTATTCATTGCCAGCAGTATACATTATTTTGGATTTTATTTCAATTTAGTGTATACGAACAACAATCTGCGAAATATTTTGCTGAAAAGAGTCGTTATTACATTATTTTTTTAGACAATGTTATCATTTGCATGAAACATAAAATAAACTGTTTATCGAGGCATATAGTTGTATGGAAACTTAACTTACATAACCTTAGGCTTTTCCCAGCTAACATGTTAGTGATTGCTAAAGTCAAAGACTGGATTCGCGAGTTGTGGAAATAAATATACTGATATTTACGAAACTGTTCATAAGATGTGTAGAATCTATTATATTTAAAACTTTATCAGTAAAACAATATTGTATTTCTGCCAAGATTCGATGGTTCGGCCACAAGACTAGAAAACTTCAAGATCGATGTGTTTAGATCAGACCCGCGCTTGATGTCAGGGTTCCCGTTGGTGTCTGGTGACGTATGCTACCAGCAGGTCAATCCTCTAGGGCCTGGGACTTTTGTCTGGAACTGTACAACTTCAGTGTTGGGGAAGTTTCTTAGACTTATAAGGTAACTCCATTAATCTACTTTAAAGATATATTAAAATTTGGATTATTTCAAACAACCAACATTTTAATCCTTTTAAAGCCTATTTATGCTAAACCGATATAAATCATTACCCAATATGATTAGCTGATAAACCTAATTACACACTAAGATCAACTAATACTCATCATAACACAATATGATATAGATATATGTGATATATATATATATATATATATATATATATATATATATATATATATATATTTATAGATATATAAATAATTATTTGTTAACTAAATTATTTGTGTTTTGTTTGGAGATAATTGTGTCTGTAAGTTTTCAATTTTTTAAGGTACACAACAAACTTTCTTAATTTCTGTGAACTGGAGGCGATGTCGACGTACATGGACCCTATGGAAGCGGTCTACACAGGGTACGACGACACGGTACTCAGTCTGTCTCCCATTGTCACAATCACTACAGAAACACCGACGTTCTGCGCCCTTAGCTGTCTGAGGGTCAGGGACACTCGGATTTGTCTGGCCTTCAACTGGTTCCAGTCCACGGGGCTCTGTCAGTTATTGGACTTTAACCCCAGTAACACAAGTCTGGTGGCAAGTCTTGCTAGTCAAGTGGGGGCTAGGCTTTATGTGGTTCAACCTGTAAAGATCTTTGATTGACTCTGTTAGACGTTATAGAATGGTGTGATTGTGTTTGACTCAGAGCTTCATCAAAGAAAGATCTTTGATGATATCCCTCAGACTTTACACATTATGTCATTCTTTGTAAATATTTAATTTACCAACTAAATTTTTAATGCCTTTTGCAATTTTTAAAGTTTTAAAGCGAAAAAGAAAGTACTTTTTCAGCATAGGTTTATTGTTAAATTCTATATCTAAATTTACCATTTCCTTAAAAAAAACATAGTTAACGTAAATAGTTTTTTATTTCACAGAAAATAATTTGATATAAAGTTTTTATCTTTAAAAACGAGTCAACATGTAATATATATATATATATATATATATATATATATATATATATATATATATATATATATATATATATATATATATATATATATATATATATATATATATGGGAGCTAAAACGCTTTCGTCCAAGATTTTCAAGGTGAAGTTATTGTAACTATTGTTATATGTATTTTTATATTGGCCACATTTATGACAAAATATCGACCTTTTGTAAACACGATGGCCGTAATTGTAGAACAGCGAGACGCAAAGAAATAAAATTGGAATGGTTCTGAGACGAACAAGGTCTGATGGGTGCCAGACTCACGTAAGGGAAAGTAAAGGCGGCTAGTCTGGCCACACTATCCCTTCGTAAGCCAGCCGAACTCACAGAAACAGAAGAACACTACTTCAAATGCCCAAATGGACCGTCAGGTTCGAAAAAGAACTTTACTTCTACTAAAATAGTTTGACTTTTTACATTTTCTCACTTGCAACGTATAATCAAAATAAATTGTTTCAGAAGTTTAATTTCCTAGTTATCTTTATTCGCCTCGCTAATTTCATCAAGCATTCATGTACTGCGCATTAGACTTATTCGTTTCTAGTTATTAGAGGCTAGAATCATGGATGCATATGAATGTATTTTTCAGTGTTTCTTCCAGACTTTTTTCTCTGGGGTGAGGGGGGGGGGGGGAGGGGGGAGTGGGGGCGGTCCACATTTTTTTTGGGGGGGGGGGGGGGGGCGGACACTAGTAAAAGTGTATGTTTACTATATAAAATCCATCTCGCTCGGGGGGGGGCGATAGATTTTCTTCGGGTTTTTTTCTTAAAGCTTAAAGTCGGTTTGTCCATTGACCAGCACACATAGACTGTATACAGCTGTGAAAAAAAAATAGAGGTACTGTTTTGATTGTAACATCCATAGACTGTGCTGTTTAGCCTTTGTCCATAGTTCATGTGACTTTTGTCACATTTTTTCACTCAATTTAATAGAAAATTACACACGCACACACACACACACTCATATATATATATATATATATATATATATATATATATATATATATATATATATATATATATATATATATATATATATACATACATATATATATATATATATATATATATATATATATATATATATATATATATATATATATATATATACATATATATAAATATATATATATATATATATATATATACATATATATAAACATATATATATATATATATATATATATATATATATATATATATATGTGTGTGTCTGTGTGTGTGTATTTATTAGAAAATTACACACGCACACACACACACACTCATATATATATATATATATATATATATATATATATATATATATATATATATATATATATATATATATATATATATATATATATATATGTGTGTATTTATTTATTTTATATATATATATATATATATATATATATATATATATATATATATGTGTGTGTATTTATTTTATATATATATATATATATATATTTATATATATATATATATATATATATATATATATATATATATATATATATATATATAGGCCTATATATATATATAAAACGTTCATTTCTAATTATAATATTATTTGCTTATAATATAAACATAATTCGAGGGTTTATAGTTCAGTTGGTTTTTGTCAGGGGCTCACTTCTAAGGGGTTTATTGTAAATTCAATCTTGAAATACTTATACCAGGGGTCGGCAACCTTTTGAAGCGGAAGAGCCAAAAGTTACAATTTTCAAAATTTCCCTGGTTTTAAAGAGCCAATAACATTTTTTTTTATTTTAAATATTTTATTTTTTTATTAAGATTATTAGTATTTGTTCAAGGAGCTGGAGAGCCGCATCTTGATATCAAAAGAGCCGCATGCGGCTCGCGAGCCGCAGGTTGCCGACCCCTGACTTATACCATATATTTAGACCTAGATCTTGATCCAATGATTACATTATTTTCGACTTGAAATTTCAAGTCACTAGATAATTGCTTTATACTTATAATATCCTTGTAGATTCTGAATGTTTTTGTTTTTAATAAAGCTGATTCGATGTTCGAAATGTATGGTGTTTTAAAGTAAAATACAGCGTAAAAATTAAATTATTAATACTATTAAATTTCTAAATGTATATCACACACATTAATAATCATAATAATCTAATGCAATTTACATTAATTTTAAATACTTTTTTATTATCTAATTTTCCACAAAGAAAAATGTTAATTACGTTTTTATGTTCACACATTTTGATGGTTTATTGGAATTATTAACAAAATAACAAAATAGCTACGATAGACATGAGTGCGCATTATGGCGCGAAATCTTCTTGCTGAAAAAGTATAATACTTATACAACATTTGGATATGTAGTTGCCTTCTCTCATCGTAGCTAAGCGTTTTTATTTTATTAAGTCGATCCACATCTACATCACTACACTCTGGTCAGTTGAAGAACGTGTCATTTAGTCAATTAAACTCATCAATTTTATATAGCTACTAGACGAAATAAGTGATACAATTTAACAAAATGTATGTTTTACACATGGCTTCTTCTTCTCGGTTCTTAAATTTTGGTGTTGGAAGGGATCGAGCCTTATCTCGAGAGGGTTTAAACCCGAGACTTTTTCGAATTTAACAACCATCAGCTTTTGCCGATTCGACCACGCCTCCATCACAGTTAAAGATACGATTTCAGCCTGCTTTTCTTTTTGGATTTGTTTCTATAACCTTTGTCCAAACAAACTATAAGGCAAATGTTATTTGATTTTGGAGTTGTTTCTCCTAGAAGAGTGGCTGTCCCCAACTGTCAAGCCTCACCTGCTCGAGGGTTCCAACTCGTGTCTTTTCGGTTTAGCAACCATGAGGGTCCTTCACCCTAGACAGCTGAGGGCGCAGAACGCCGGTGTTTCGGTAGACTGTAAAAACGGGTTCACCGAACCCTTCTTAATAGTTCCTTCGTTCGCACTAACACATTCCAATAATGAATTGATCGAGACTAGGTTCAGAACCTATGGCTCAATGTTTGTGCAACAGTATGCTAGATTTTATGAGGATACACTACTGCTGGGCAACGTAATTAATTTAATGAGATTACGTGCAAATAACGTGGGCTCTACTTTAGCAATTGCAACTTAACATAATGTTTTATTACTAACCACTAAAAATGTAATTTTTTTACTTAAAACCAAAACGCCATTCAAAACAATCTAAATTTCGCTAATACCAAACATTTTTTTTTAAAATTAGAACATTTGATACACTTTTTTTGTTTTATTTGTGTTCACGAACAGAAACAAAAATGATAAAGTTCTGAATTTTTTGCAGGCTTACTTTTTTATTTTTAAAATTGTTTTTAAAGATTGTAAAATCTATTTTAAAAAAAAAGACACGCTTTTTATCCATGTCAACAATTATAATGTAATGATTCTCTTCAACTCGGTAGTGTCCTTTGGTTACAAATCAAACTTCCTGCACTGTAGATATTTTGGTGAAAAATGTATAGATATTGCCCAATCCCGCCTGGATAAAATTGATCCATCTTTGCCAGACTATATTCTATACCCGTGTTTACCCTTGACGATGAAAAACACTCTTCGTCAATATTGATATTTCTAGTCAAACAACTGTTTTATTACTGATTACAACAATAACAAAGCTATAAAAAATCAACACATTACGTGTCTGCTTTATTGAGTTCGTATCAACATTCTAGGTACACGCCTGCGAATCTTTATAATTAATTAGTTTTGTTTCTCCATTAATTAGCTCATACTTGAAATGTTTTAAACCAGCAGACTGTGACGATTGGTTGAGCGTTAAGTTCTGCACGATGATTTTTATTAGATTAGAACAGCGCTCTATTAGAATTATATGAGAATGAAAGTCACAATAGTTGAAACA
Organism: Physella acuta; assembly: GCF_028476545.2. Classification (NCBI taxonomy): domain Eukaryota; kingdom Metazoa; phylum Mollusca; class Gastropoda; family Physidae; genus Physella; species Physella acuta. Next base: position 226,844 of record NW_026732114.1, read on the forward strand.
ATAGTTTCACCGAGACGGTACGCTTCTATCACGACAAGCAAGCCATTCTTTTTGTCTCAACGATTGCAGTTTAGATCAGGGGTCTCCAACCTACGGCCCGCGAGGCGGATGCGGCCCGCAAGGTCCTCTCATCCGGCCCGCGGAGATATTTTTGTCCACGGAAAAATGTTTGTTGGGGGTGGTTGAGGAACTTTGCCCAGAAAATTTAAAACGATTTGAAAATGTAGCTTTGGGTGCAAATACCATAAACCGCCTTGTTGCAGACACTGATTAAAACATCGTGACTCAAACAGTGATAGCATGCAAGTTTCGCCATTTTTCAATTGCAATTGATTAGTCGCTGAAATTTATATATATTTCTGTATAATTTACATTTCGTTGGGGGGTATGGAAGGAGGGTATATGTTCTACGGTGGGGAGGGGGGGGTGCTCCGCCACCCGAAAGAGATTCCTGGACGAAACTGGCCCCCGAAATGATATTTAATAATTAATGCGGTCCTCTGGCTGAAAAGTATGGAGACCACTGGTTTAGATACATATGATTCTATACTATGACAATAGTGTTCGAAAACAAAGAAACTCAATAGGCACCAGGAGGATGAGTTTAAAGAAAAGGCTCCGAACCTCAAGATTTTGCTTTAGAAGAATTGCGTTATGCTTATAACAAGTCACTGCACATACTAAAACAACTCCTGACCAAAATGTCGAACGAATGTAGAAGTATAAATAGTTTAAAATTAATTTAGTCTCGTTTGTGTTTCTACATGAATTCATGCGCATTAGATACACTGTGTGTTTATTATTTTAAGCGGTTTATAGGAAATATGAAAATATTGAGAGATGCAAGTTCATTCTTGAATCAAAAATAGAAAATAATCTTTATATAATTTTTGAGATCTAAAGAAAACTATGTGTTTATATAAAATATAACATACATCACCCGTTAAGCAGTTTTTAACAACATTTTAAGCATCGAGTTATTTAAAATGTACAATAAACAAACAAGCATTCAATAACGATTTGTGTACGTACCATATATTTACACACACACACACACACACACACACACACACACACACACACACACACACACACACACATATATATATATATATATATATATATATATATATATATATATATATATTATATATATATATGTATATATATATATATATATATATATATATATATATATATATATATATATATATATATATATATATATATGTATATGTATATATATATATATATATATATATATATATATATATATATATATATATATATATATATGTATATTAGTATATATATATATATATATATATATATACATATACATATATATATATATATATATATATGTATATGTATATATATATATATATATATATATATATATATATATATATATATATATATATATATATATATACTTGTGAAAAATGCTTAGCAACTTGTGTAAACTGTATTCTATTTAGTAGTGTTTATACCCTCTACATTCTCGGCACCCCACACACAAGCTGCCGCTCAGACAATGCACGGCTTCACCCAAGCAACTCGCCTCGCGATTTCTTTTGTCCACACAGCCCTTTGTGTAATAATTAAGTGGATTATTAGTTAGTCGATACCCTTATCACTATATCTTTGCAACCAGCAGGGTGCTGGCTTTCGTAGGCCTCTACCGGTGTATATTTTCTTAGCTAGTCTAAACTTTTCATAAGTTTACATAAGTTGAGGTTGGTTAGGATAGACAATTATTTCGACAAACTTTCGACAATTATTTCCAGCCACGAAAAAACCTTGCGGTGCTATCGAGGTCCTTTGGAAAACGTCTCGATTTAGTAAACAGAGTTTCTTGCAGGCATCTCTTCGGGGGAAGGGGGGTGAAGAAAGTCTACCCCTCCCCCCTCCCCCAACTCCCGAACGAAATGAAATTTATATTGAAAATACATACTTTTAACGGTGTCCGCCCCGCCCCCCTCCCGCCCCCAATAAAGCTTACCGCCCCCCTCCTCAATGTAAATTCCCCCCCCCCCGGAGAAAAAAAGTCTGGAAGAAACAATGCTCGTAAATAAATCGGTTCGTATTAGTAACTCCGAATTTTTATAATTCTGATTTTTTAAAAAATTAACCTCCTTCACAAATGTTAAATTATAATATATTTCTACCATCCAGACTGGATTACGTCGCCGATCGATTAGCAAACTTCAAGATCGATGTGTTTAGAACAGACCCGCGCTTGATTCCAGGGTTCCCGTGGGTGTCTGGTGACGTATGCTACCAGCAATTCGACGCCCTAGGTACAGGAACTTACTACTGGAACTGTACAACTCCAGTCTTGGGGAAGTTTCTAAGGATCATAAGGTCGAAAACGATGAATAAATTTGCATACCTCGTTAATTCTTTAATAAATATTATAAAAATATGCTTACCCCTACATTGCTTATATAAAATGTACTAATATAAATAAAATTATCAAATACAAAACATAAATAAAGTATCTTAATATAATATTGTTTTTAGGACACATATTTAATAATCCAGATATCGCTTAAGCACATTATCAAGTTTCAAAATGCAATTACTGTAAAATAGATGCATGACATTGTATTTTGAACAGTTTGCTAATAATACATTTCATTTTTCTTAATCCGATTTTAGGTACACAACAAACTTTCTTCATTTCTGTGAACTGGAGGCGATGTCGACGTCCATGGACCCTATGGAAGCGTTCTACACAGGGTACGACGACACGGTACTCAGTCTGTCTCCCATTGTCACAATCACTACAGAAACACCGGCGTTCTGCGCCCTCAGCTGTCTGGGGGTCAGGGACACTCGGATTTGTCTGGCCTTCAACTGGTTCCAGTCCACGGGGCTCTGTCAGTTGTTGGACTTTAACCCCAGTAACAAAAGTCTGGTGACAAGTCTTGTTGGTCAAGTGGGGGCTAGACTCTACGTGGTTCAACCTATTAAGATACCTGGATAAGACATTAATAAGAAACATAATTTTATGTTGGTTCTACTTACTGTTGGTTAAAGAAATATAAAATCAAGCCTACACAGTTACAAAAAGACATATTAGTCTATGCCGAATATAAACCATATATTCATCTCTACCGGATGCGTAGCGACCCTTCCCGGCGCCCCATCCACCCCCCCCCTCCCGTCAAACTTACGATTTTTTTGCACGATCTGTACCCCCCCCCCCCTCAAACTTTCGTTTTACACAACCCCCCCCCTAAACTTTCGATTTGCACCTCCCTCAAACTTTCGTTTTGCACCCCCCTCCCCTCTCAAACTTTCAATGTGTTTTTCCAACCCATTTTGGCACCCCTAAGGTCGGCGCCCGATGACATATGTCCCCCCTCCACCGCTACGCCTCTGACATCTACTTTATACTTATTTTAATTAGTGTTTTAGTTGTAACGCAACCAAACCTGAAACCACCTAGTTGCTTTTTTAAATAACTTTTCTCTATGAAGTGTTATGTAAGAATTATTTGACTTACGTGACGAGAGACTACATAGTTACAAAAACAAAATTTCGCCTGGACATGATTCAAAAATAAATCACAGATTCACCTCTACTATTTTTGTTTTAAATAGTGTTCTCTGTAATGTAAAAAATCCCAAATACTTGTTTTGATTAATTATTTTCCCTATGAATTGTGGTGTCAGAATGACTTCTTCTTCTTCTTCGTTCTTAATTTTAGTGCTGGAAGGGATCGAGCCTTATCTGCCAGAGGGTTTGAAGTCGAGACTTTTTCGAATTTATCAACCATGAACCATCACAATTAAGGATTACGTGTCAACTGGTTATGCGCCATTGGGGCCATTGACTCCGATTTCAGCCTGCCTTTGTCCAACCAAGAACAAACTACATGGCAGCAGTTGTTTAATTTTGGAGTTGTCTCTCCTAAAAGTGTGGCTGTCCCCAGCTAACGGGCCTCAACTGCCCGAGGGTTCGAGCTCAAGACTTACGGTTTAGCAACCTCGAGCTTTACCGACTCGGCCCCGCCGACCCCCTCAGAATGACTTGACTAAGTTGACTTATTCCTGTGTCACCCATAGACAGCTAGAGACTACAACATCTCTCCACAGGACTTGGTTTTGGCTTGCTCTTCTTATCTTACCCACGTGACCCTAGCGGCCTTTGCCTTTTGTCGGAGCTCCACGCCCGTCATCACACACACACACACACACGTACACACACACACACGCACACACACACACACACACACGCACACGCACACACACACACACACAAACAAACACACACACACACACGCACGCACGCACGCACACACACCCAGAGAGAGAGACACACACACACAGGTTAAATATATATATATATATATATATATATATATATATATATATATATATATATATATATATATATATATATATATGTTTGTATGTATGTATGTATTTATGTATGTATATACATCTATATAGGGCATGGCGCATGATAACCATCAAGGCACGTAGAATGAGTGATCGATTATTCTTTCAAGTTATGATAGGAAGGACATAAATTTACAGAAAGGCTTTTTTTTTTCTCTAATAACTAAGCAACTCATTAATTATTCTGTACCTCAGGAGCTATCGGGTTATCTTAAAAGAAATCCGCCAAACGTGACCTAACAGTGTATGATGTCGAAAACATGCTCATTTCAGAAAACACAGTCTAGCAGAAGAGACGTGTGATGTTAGAGAATGTTTTACCATACCATCATCGTTTTCATAACTTACTGCGTAAGCCATTTTGTGGATTCACAGACCTTGGTAAATGCTGCACTCTTCAAACCTGCTTTTCAAAGTTCAACGTATGCCGATGATTCTATAGCTAGTCATGGAAATGACGGTAACAAAACATGGGACCCAACGAAATATGTTTGCACTCACACTTTAAGTGAGAACCCAAGCTGGTGGCTTGTTGATCTACAGGGGTGGTACCTGGTCGACTACATTATTTTTACGAACAGGTAAGCGAAAATTACCATCCACATTCTATTGATTACCTTTTAAAAATCATTTTACGGTTGAAGAACGTCTTCCGCCCGCCCCCCCCCCCTTTTCGTCCCCGCCCCCCCCCCCTCCCAAATCGAATTTTTATAGAAAATATTTACTTGTACTAGTGTCCGACCCTCTTCCCCGGAAAATTAAGTCCCCGCCCCCTCCTGAAATTTCAAGCGAAAAGATCTGAAAGTAACACTGAACTGAAATGTGTTAAGTGACGCTCACTCGCCCATCTGAAAATATTGTGATTTATTGTTATTGTATATAACCAATTAGTGCAGGGCCTAGCCGGGACTGCAAGTAGTATACTAGATATGTAATAATTGTTTGATACTCTGATGGTTGTGTCAGTGTTTTATCCTATTATATTAGAAAATGTCTTAGTGATTTGTAAATTATGAAACTAGTTTTGAGAAATTTCGTTTCGAAGATTTTACAAATAAATTGACACATTTCATGATTCTATTCATTGCCAGTAGTATACATTATTTTGGATTTTATTTCAATTTAGTGTATACGAACAACAATCTGCGAAATATTTTGCTGAAAAGAGTCGTTATTACATTATTTTTTTAGACAAATGTTATCATTTATACGCATGAAACATAAAATAAACTGTTTATCGAGGCATATAGTTGTATGGAAACTTAACTTACATAACCTTAGGCTTTTCCCAGTTAACATGTTTGTGATTGCTAAAGTCAAAGACTAGATTCGCGTGTTGGGGAAATAAATATGCTCATGCTTGCGAAAATTGTTCATAGGATGTGTAGAATCTATTATATTTAAAACTTTATCAGTAAAACAATATTGTATTTCTGCCAAGATTCGAAGGTTCGGCCACAAGACTAGAAAACTTCAAGATCGATGTGTTTAGATCAGACCCGCGCTTGATGTCAGGGTTCCCGTTGGTGTCTGGTGACGTATGCTACCAGCAGGTCAATCCTCTAGGGCCTGGGACTTTTGTCTGGAACTGTACAACTCCAGTGTTGGGGAAGTTTCTTAGACTTATAAGGTAACTCCAACTTTAAAGATATATTAAAATTTGGATTATTTCAAACAACCAACATTTTAATATTTTTAAAGCCTATTTATGCTAAACCGATATAAATCATTACCCAATATGAATAGCTGATAAACCTAATTACACACTAAGATCAACTAATACTCATCATAACACAATATGATATAGATATATGTGATATATATATATATATATATATATATATATATATATATATATATATATATATATATATATATATATATATATATATATATATATATATATATATATATATATATATATATATATATATTTATAGATATATAAATAATTATTTGTTAGCTAAATTATTTGTAAGTGTTTTGTTTGGAGATAATTGTGTCTGTAAGTTTTCAATTTTTTAAGGTACACAACAAACTTTCTTAATTTCTGTGAACTGGAGGCGATGTCGACGTCCATGGACCCTATGGAAGCGGTCTACACAGGGTACGACGACACGGTACTCAGTCTGTCTCCCATTGTCACAATCACTACAGAAACACCGGCGTTCTGCGCCCTCAGCTGTCTGAGGGTCAGGGACACTCGGATTTGTCTGGCCTTCAACTGGTTCCAGTCCACGGGGCTCTGTCAGTTGTTGGACTTTAACCCCAGTAACAAAAGTCTGGTGGCAAGTCTTGTTGGTCAAGTGGGGGCTAGGCTTTATGTGGTTCAACCTGTAAAGATCTTTGATTGACTCTGTTAGACGTTATAGAATGGTGTGATTGTGTTTGACTCAGAGCTTCATCAAAGAAAGATCTTTGATGATATCCCTCAGCCTTTACACATGATGTCATTCTTTGTAAATATTTAATTTACCAACTAAATTTTTAATGCCTTTTGCAATTTTTAAAGTTTTAAAGCGAAAAAGAAAGTACTTTTTCAGCATACGTTTATTGTGAAATTCTATATCTAAATTTACCATTTCCTTAAAAAAAAACATAGTTAACGTAAATAGTTTTTTATTTCACAGAAAATAATTTGATATAAAGTTTTTATCTTTAAAAACGAGACAACATGTATATATATATATATATATATATATATATATATATATATATATATATATATATATATATATATATATATATATATATGGGAGCTAAAACGCTTTCGTCCAAGATTTTCAAGGTGAAGTTATTGTAACTATTGTTATATGTATTTTTATATTGGCCACATTTATAACAAAATATCGAACCTTTTGTAAACACGATGGCCGTAATTGTAGAACAGCGAGACGCAAAGAAATAAAATTGGAATGGTTCTGAGACGAACAAGGTCTGATGGGTGCCAGACTCACGTAAGGGAAAGTAAAGGCGGCTAGTCTGGCCACACTATCCCTTCGTAAGCCAGCCGAACTCACAGAAACAGAAGAACACTACTTCACATGCCCAAATGGACCGTCAGGTTCGAAAAAGAACTTTACTTCTACTAAAATAGTTTGACTTTTTACATTTTCTCACTTGCAACGTATAATCAAAATAAATTGTTTCAGAAGTTTAATTTCCTAGTTATCTTTATTCGCCTGGCTAATTTCATCAAGCATTCATGTACTGCGCATTAGACTTATTCGTTTCTAGTTATTAGAGGCTAGAATCATGGATGCATATGAATGTATTTTTCAGTGTTTCTTCCAGACTTTTTTTTCTGGGGTGAGGGGGGGGGAGGGGGGAGGGGGGGGCGGTCCACATTTTGGGGGGGGGGGGCGGACACTAGTAAAAGTGTATGTTTACTATATAAAATCCATCTCGCTCGGGGGGGGGGCGATAGATTTTCTTCGGGTTTTTTTTTTAAAGCTTAAAGTCGGTTTGTCCATTGACCAGCACATAGACTGTATACAGCTGTGAAAAAAAAAATAGAGGTACTGTTTTGATTGTAACATCCATAGACTGTGCTGTTTAGCCTTTGTCCATAGTTCATGTGACTTTTGTCACATTTTTTCACTCAATTTAATAGAAAATTTCACACGCACACACACTCATATATATATATATATATATATATATATATATATATATATATATATATATATATATATATATATATATATATATATATATATATATATATACATACATATATAAATATATATATATATATATATATATATATATATATATATATATATATATATATATATATATATATATATATACATATATATAAATATATAAATATATAAATATATATATATATATATATATATATATATATATATATATATATATATGTGTGTGTGTCTGTGTGTGTATTTATTAGAAAATTACACACGCACACACACACACACTCATATATATATATATATATATATATATATATATATATATATATATATGTGTGTATTTATTTATTTTATATATATCTATATATATATATATATATATATATATGTGTGTGTGTATTTATTATATATTTATATATATATATATATATTTATATATATATATATATATATATATATATATATATATATATATATATATATATATATATATATATATATATATATATATATATATATAAAACGTTCATTTCTAATTATAATATTATTTGCTTATAATATAAACATAATTCGAGGGTTTATATTTCAGTTGGTTTTTGTCAGGGGCTCATTTCTAAGGGGTTTATTGTAAATTCAATCTTGAAATACTTATACCAGGGGTCGGCAACCTTTTGAAGCGGAAGAGCCAAAAGTTACAATTTTCAAAATTTCCCTGGTTTTAAAGAGCCAATAACATTTTTTTTATTTTAAATATTTTATTTTTTTATTAAGATTATTAGTATTTGTTCAAGGAGCTGGAGAGCCGCATCTTGATATCAAAAGAGCCGCATGCGGCTCGCGAGCCGCAGGTTGCCGACCCCTGACTTATACCATATATTTAGACCTAGATCTTGATCCAATGATTACATTATTTTCGACTTGAAATTTCAAGTCACTAGATAATTGCTTTATACTTATAATATCCTTGTAGATTCTGAATGTTTTTGTTTTTAATAAAGCTGATTCGATGTTCGAAATGTATGGTGTTTTAAAGTAAAATACAGCGTAAAAATTAAATTATTAATACTATTAAATTTCTAAATGTATATCACACACATTAATAATCATAATAATCTAATGCAATTTACATTAATTTTAAATACTTTTTTATTATCTAATTTTCCACAAAGAAAAATATTAATTACGTTTTTATGTTCACACATTTTGATGGTTTATTGGAATTATTAACAAAATAACAAAATAGCCACGATAGACATGAGTGCGCATTATGGCGCGAAATCTTCTTGCTGAAAAAGTATAATACTTATACAACATTTGGATATGTAGTTGCCTTCTCTCATCGTAGCTAAGCGTTTTTATTTTATTAAGTCGATCCACATCTACATCACTACACTCTGGTCAGTTGAAGAACGTGTCATTTAGTCAATTAAACTCATCAATTTTATATAGCTACTAGACGAAATAAGTGATACAATTTAACAAAATGTATGTTTTACACATGGCTTCTTCTTCTCGGTTCTTAAATTTTGGTGTTGGAAGGGATCGAGCCTTATTTCGAGAGGGTTTAAACCCGAGACTTTTTCGAATTTAACAACCATGAGCTTTTTGCTGACTCGACCACGCCTCCATCTTAATTAAAGTTACGTGTCAACTGGTTATGCGCCATACAGGCCGTTGTCACCGATTTCAGCCTGCTTTTCTTTTTAGATTTGCTTCTATAACCTTTGTTCAACCAAACTATAAGGCAGATGTTTGATTTTGGAGTTGTTTCTCCTAGAAGAGTGGCTGTCCCCAACTGTCAAGCCTCACCTGCTCGAGGGTTCCAACTCGTGTCTTTTCGGTTTAGCAACCATGAGGGTCCCTGACCCCCAGACAGCTGAGGGCGCAGAACGCCGGTGTTTCGGTAGATTGTAACAATGGGTTCATCGAACCCTTCTTAATAGTTCCTTCGTTTGCACTAACACATTCCAATAATGAATTGATCGAGACTAGGTTAAGAACCTATGGCTCAATGTTTGTGTAACAGTATGCTAGATTTTATGAGGATACACTACTGCTGGGCAACGTAATTAATTTAATGAGATTACGTGCAAATAACGTGGGCTCTACTTTAGCAATTGCAACTTAACATAATGTTTTATTACTAACCACTAAAAATGTAATTTTTTTACTTAAAACCAAAACGCCATTCAAAACAATCTAAATTTCGCTAATACCAAACATTTTTTTTTAAATTAGAACATTTGATACACTTTTTTTGTTTTATTTGTGTTCACGAACAGAAACAAAAATGATAAAGTTCTGAATTTTTTGCAGGCTTACTTTTTTATTTTTAAAATTGTTTTTAAAGATTGTAAAATCTATTTTTATAAAAAGACACGCTTTTTATCCATGTCAACAATTATAATGTAAGGATTCTGTTCAACTCGGTAGTGTCCGTTGGTTACAAATCAAACTTCCAGCACTGTAGATATTTTGGTGTAAAATAAATAGATAGTGTCAATCCCGTCTGAGTAAAATTGATCCATCTTTGCCAGACTAAATTCTGTACCTGTGTCTACCCTTGGCGATGAAAAACTCTCTTCGTCAATATTGTTATTTCTAGTCAAACAACTGTTACTGTTACTGACTACTGATTACAACAATAACAAAGCTATAAAAAAAATTAAAATCTACACATTACGTGTCTGCTTTGTTGAGTTCGTACCAACATTCTGGGTACACGCCTGCAAATCTTTATAATTAATTAGTTTTGTTTCTCCATTAAATAGCTCATACTTGAAATGTTTGAAACCAGCAGACTGTGACGATTGGTTGAGCGTAAAGTTCTGCACGATGATTTTTATTAGATTAGAACAGCGCTCTATTAGAATTATATGAGAATGAAAGTCACAATAGTTGAAACCATAGTTCCAGCGAGACGGTACGCTTTTATCACGACATGTAAGCTATTCTTTTCGTCTCAATGTTTGTAGTTTAGATCAGGGGTCTCCAACCTACTGCCCGCAAGGTCCTCTCATCCGGCCCGCGGAGATATTTTTGTCCACGGAAAAATGTTTGTTGGAGGTGGTTGAGGAACTTTTCCCAGAAAATTCAAAACGATTTGAAAATGTAGCTTTGGGTGCAAATACCATTGCCCGCCTTGTCACTGATGAAAACATTGTGACTCAAACAGTGAAAATGCATGCAAGTTTCGCCATTTTTTAATTGCAATGGATGAGTCGCTGAAATTTATATATATTTCTGTATAATTTATATTTCGTTGGGGGGTAGGGAAAGGGGGTATATGTTCTACGGTGGGGAGGGGGGAAGAGCTCCGCCACCCCAAAGAGATGCCTGGACGAAGCTGGCCCCATAAATTATATTTGATAATTAATGCGGCCCTCGCGCTAAAAAGTTTGGAGACCCCTGGTTTAGATACATATGATTCTATACTTTGACAATAGTGTTCGAAAATAAAGAAACCAAGCGTTTGTTAACTTTGTATTCTGTAATCAATAGGCACCAGGAGGATGAAAGATGGTTTAAAGAAAAGGCTCCGAACCTCAAGCTTTTGCTGTAGAAGAATTGTGTTATACTTATAACAAGTCACTCCACATACTAAAACAATTCCTGACCAAAATATCGATCGAATGTAGAAGCATAAATAGTTTAAAATTAATTTAGTCTCGTTTGTGTTTCTACATGAATTCATGCGCATTAGATACACTGTGTGTTTATTATTTTAAGCGGTTTATAGGAAATATGAAAATATTGAGAGATGCAAGTTCATTCTTGAATCAAAAATAGAAAAGAATCTTTATATAATTTTTGAGATCTAAAGAAAACTATGTGTTTATATAAAATATAACATCACCCGTTAAGCAGTTTTTAACAACATTTTAAGCATCGAGTTATTTAAAATGTACAATAAGCAAACAAGCATTCAATAACGATTTGTGTACGTACCATATATTTACACACACACACACACACACACACACACATATATATATATATATATATATATATATATATATATATATATATATATATATATATATATATATATATATATGTATATGTATATATATATATATATATATATGTATATATATATATATATATATATATATATATATACTTGTGAAAAATGCTTAGCAACTTGTGTAAACTGTATTCTATTTAGTAGTGTTTATACCCTCTACATTCTCGGCGCCCCACACACAAACTGCCGCTCAGACAATGCACGGCTTCACCCAAGCAACTCGCCTCGCGATTTCTTTTGTCCACACAGCCCTTTGTGTAATAATTAAGTGGATTATTTGTTAGTCGATACCCTTATCACTATATCTTTGCAACCAGCAGGGTGCTGGCTTTCGTAGGCCTCTACCGGTGTATATTTTCTTAGCTAGTCTAAACTTTTCATAAGTTTACATAAGTTGAGGTTGGTTAGGATAGACAATTATTTCGACAAACTTTCGACAATTATTTCCAGCCACGAAAAAACCTTGCGGTGCTATCGAGGTCCTTTGGAAAAAGTCTCGAATTAGTAAACAGAGTTTCTTGCAGGCATCTCTTCGGGGGGAGGGGGGTGAAGAAAGTCTACCCCTCCCCCCTCCCCCAACTCCCGAACGAAATGAAATTTATATTGAAAATACATACTTTTAACGGTGTCCGCCCCGCCCCCCTCCCGCCCCCAATAAAGCTTACCGCCCCCCTCCTCAATGTAAATTCCCCCCCCCCCGGAGAAAAAAAGTCTGGAAGAAACAATGCTCGTAAATAAATCGGTTCGTATTAGTAACTCCGAATTTTTATAATTCTGATTTTTAAAAAAATTAACCTCCTTCACAAATGTTAAATTATAATATATTTCTACCATCCAGACTGGATTACGTCGCCGATCGATTAGCAAACTTCAAGATCGATGTGTTTAGAACAGACCCGCGCTTGATTCCAGGGTTCCCGTGGGTGTCTGGTGACGTATGCTACCAGCAGGTCAATCCTCTAGGGACAGGAACTTACTACTGGAACTGTACAACTCCAGTCTTGGGGAAGTTTCTAAGGATCATAAGGTCGAAAACGATGAATAAATTTGCATACCTCGTTAATTCTTTAATAAATATTATAAAAACATGCTTACCCCTACATTGCTTATCTAAAATGTACTAATATAAATACAAATATCAAATACAAAACATAAATAAAGTATATTAATATAATATTGTATTTAGAACACATATTTAATAATCCAGATATCGCTTAAGCACATTATCAAGTTTCAAAATGCAATTACTGTAAAATAGATGAATGACATTGTATTTTGAACAGTTTGCTAATAATACATATCATTTTTCTTAATCCGATTTTAGGTACACAACAAACATTCTTCATTTTTGTGAACTGGAGGCGATGTCGACATCCATGGACCCTATGGAAGCGGTCTACACGAGGAACGACGACACGGTACTCAGTCTGTCTCCCATTGTCACAATCACTACAGAAACACCGACGTTCTGCGCCCTCAGCTGTCTGGGGGTCAGGGACACTCGGATTTGTCTGGCCTTCAACTGGTTCCAGTCCACGGGGCTCTGTCAGTTGTTGGACTTTAACCCCAGTAACACAAGTCTGGTGGCAAGACTTGTTGGTCAAGTGGAGGCTAGACTACATGGTTCAACCTATTAAGATACCTGGATAAGACATTAATAAGAAACATAATTTTATGTTGGTTCTACTTACTGTTGGTTAAAGAAATATACAATCAAGACTACACAGTTACAATAAGACATATTAGGCTATGCCGAATACAAACCATACATTCATCTCTACCGGATGCGTAGCGACCCTTCCCGGCGCCCCATCCACCCCCCCCCCCTCCCGTCAAACTTACGATTTTTTGCACGATCTGTACCCCCCCCTCCCTCAAACTTTCGTTTTACACAACCCCCCCCCCCCCCTCTAAACTTTCGATTTGCACCTCCCTCAAACTTTCGTTTTGCACCCCCTCCCCTCTCAAACTTTCAATGTGTTTTTCCAACCCATTTTGGCACCCCTAAGGTCGGCGCCCGATGACATATGTCCCCCCTCCACCGCTACGCCTCCGACATCTACTTTATACTTATTTTAATTAGTGTTCTAGTTGTAACGCAACCAAACCTGAAACCACCTAGTTGCTTTTTTAAATAACTTTTCTCTATAAAGTGTTATGTAAGAATTATTTGACTTACGTGACGAGAGACTACACAGTTACAAAAACAAAATTTCGCCTGGACATGATTCAAAAATAAATCACAGATTCACCTCTACTATTTTTGTTTTAAATAGTGTTCTCTGTAATGTAAAAAATCCCAAATACTTGTTTTGATTAATTATTTTCTCTATGAAGTGTGATGTCAGAATGACTGCCTCTTCTTCTTCGTTCTTAATTTTAGTGTTGGAAGGGATCGAGCCTCATCTGCCAGAGGGTTTGAAGTCGAGACTTTTTCGAATTTATCAACCATGAACCAATCACAATTAAGGATTGCGTATCAACTGGTTATGCGCCATTGGGGCCCTTGACTCCGATTTCAGCCTGCCTTTGTCCAACCAAGAGCAAACTACAGGGCAGCAGTTGTTTGAATTTGGAGTTGTCTATCCTAGAGGAGTGGCTGTCCTCAGCTAAAAGGCCTCATCTGCCCGAGGGTTCGAACTCGAGACTTACGGTTTAGCAACCATGAGCTTACCGACTCGAACACGCCGACCCCCTCAGAATGACTTGACTAAGTTGACTTATTCCTTTGACACCCATAGACAGCTAGAGACTACAACATCTCTCCATAGGACTTGGTTTTGGGCTGCTCTTCTTATCTGACCCGCGTGAGCCTAGCGGTCCTTGCCTTTTCTTCTAACTCTTCTCTCCATGATATTATTGGTGTGTCCACGTTCCACCTTCCCTGTTGATTCTCGTGGTGTAAGAATGTAAAGAAACAATACACTAGTTTTTTTTCAAGTTCGTAATTATCTGACTTTCATGCAGAGGCGTAGCGAGGGGGGGGGGGGCGGGGGGACATATGTCCCCGGGCGCCGACCTTAGGGGGGGGGGGGGCGCCAAATTGAAAGTTTGACGGGGGGGGGGGGGTGCAAATGAAAAGTTCGAGAGGGGTGCGCATCGAAAGTTTGAGGGGGGTGCAAATGAAAAGTTCGAGGGGGGAGGGTGCAAATCGAAAGTTTGTCCCCGGGCGCCGGGAAGTGTCGCTACGCCTTTGCTTTCATGTTATAAATTGTAACATATTGAAATCTAGTAGTCTATTACATGTTTGGCAATGAAGTTTACAATTTCAAGTTATTGATTTTTTTATAAAGATGTTACTTTTCATCAATTGATTAAATTCATTACATACGTAATGTGATTGTATAGATTCTACATTAGCTTGTATGTTGATCCCTAAGATTCAAGTTTCGATGTCATCAAACAAGTGAAAAGATATTGTTTCGGTATTGGAGTTTAAAATATTGATACTTTAACCAAGTAACGTAAGCAGTAGCGTACGCAGGGGGGGGGGGAGCAGGGGGAGCGGCCGCTACTTTCAATTTATTTTACATCATAGCGAAGTAATGACATACAGCTAGTAATTTTATATATATATATATATATATATATATATATATATATATATATATATATATATATATATATATATATATATATTTATATATATATATATATATATATATATATATATATATATATATATATATATATATATATATATATATATATATATAATACACGTAAAAATTCGGCGCCTTTTTTGCTCTTTTCGCTCTCCCTACAACGAAAACCTGGATACGCCTCTGAACGTAAGTTTAACAGGTCGATTTTCTGATTACCTGTGGGCTCCACTTTATGTAGTTAAGCCTTTGATGACCTTACGCCGATGAAGATGTATACGACATATTGTTTTCTAACATGCATTATTTAACAGAGATATTTGTTCAAAAAGAATAGTAACACAGTAACAGAACATATTTTTATTTAGACTGGTATAAGAATAAGATGAGGTCTACTGTATTTTATAACTGTTTTAAAATAGTTTTTTTTGTTTGGGTTTCACAGTAAAGGACGTGTTTCTTTCAACAAACTGCGCCACAAAGTATTGTACACAATAGCATTATTTCATAAGTGTCAATATTCTCTGACTTGATGCAGATATTCATGCTAATTTTTAAAAAATAGTTTTTAAAAACATTTTAAATCTACTAATTCTTAGATGTTTGTTTGTGTCCTTAAATCCAATTGTATAGGCCTCCAATTCGGATCCCGGGTTGGACTAGTTACCTGAGCCTACCCAGCTCTGAAGAATACCTTATTATGTTGGGGAATAATGTTGATCACACTATCACTTTATATGAGGAGGTAAAGAAACATAAACTTTACTTAATCTACTCAATTGATCGCTAGGTCTATAGAAGAAATGTACTTACTTTTCGTGGTACATTGTTAGATTTTTAACTAATGTAAAGCAACGTAAATGTCAATGATGTTTGATAATTATTTTAAGCTGTATTCGTTTTTAACAACATTTTATTTACACACATAATTCATGGGTTGTTGAGTTTGTAGCGACAAGTTGTACTTATGAAGTCAATTTATTGTTAATGCAAATGGGTTAATTCAATTTTTGTTTCGTTATTTTACGTGAAGACGAATAAATCCAAACTAAAGTTATTCAACCATTAATCCTGTTCAAATTATTTAGTAATGACGACATCGCGTTTGTTTTGATTGGCCTTTCTGGAATCTTAGTAAAGAAATAATTCAAGTGTTTGGTGCTTGGTAATTAAAATTTTGTGAAATTTTTTATTTCAATAGGTAAACCTACTGTACATTATTTTTTGCGTAATCTTGCAAAATTAAGGTATAACAAATTACAATGACGTTCAATGGTCGTCTATAAAAACAAATTATAGCTAAAATAAAAAAAAACTGTATTATGGAGCAAGTTACGCATTCAATTCTAAATAGGTCGATTCGATAATTTTTATTAGTCTGGAGGAACCAAACAGAATTTAAACGACTAGTCACCGCCTATTGGCTGCAGTAAAGTGATGAGATGACACTTCGTGGGCCTCGTCCCACCAACGACAATAGTATGATGTACTAAAACTACAGACAATGTTGTATCTTTCCCCATCCTTGATAACGTAACCCAATGCCTATGATGAATATAACTATAATATAAACTATTTCTATAACTAGAAAATCAGACCTAATTATATTTAGTTACATTTCGTTATGGATGTGAGCCGGACGTTTTCCCGAAAGACACTTGCCCGAATGCTGTTTGCCCGAAGGCCGATTTCCTGAATGTGCACTTGCCCGAATGCGACATATATCCGAATGGACACTTGCCCAAATGCGACAAATGATCGAATGGACACTTGCCCGAATGCGACAAATGCCCGAAAGCCACTTGCCCGAAAGCCATTTGCCCGAAAAATGTTAATATTAGATAATAAATAATATTACCGAATAGACATTCTTAATCAATTGAAGTTTGAAATTTTGATCATAAACACAATTCTAAGCATAAAAACACACTTGATTATATTTTTTTTTAAATTTAGCTTTGATTTTTTTTTTACTTTCTCGTATATACGAAGTATAGAGAAAGTCTTGTAATCGTGCAAAAAAAAATCGAGATTTTTACAAATGTCGACGTTTTACACCTCACTGATACGGAAAAACATAATTTTGCAATCTTGTCCGTATGTCTGTCTGTCTGTCTGTCTGTCTGTCCGTGTATAAACACGATAACTTGAGTACCGTTACAGCTAGGTTGATGAAATTTCATATATAAGTATTTTATCAAAATCGTAGATTCGTATCAACTTTTGAGCGATTTCCGATAACTGGAAGTGGTACTTTTCCTACTTTGAATTTTTCAAAAGCCTGTAAATTGAGTACTATTTCAGATAGATAAATGAAGTTTCACATGTAAGTAAAAGATCTAATTCTCTACATTCTGTTAAATTTTGAGTAATTTCCGTTGACTGGAAGTAGTACTTTACGCTACTTCCGATTTCTCAAAAAACTAATGTAAATTTTAAAAGTACTAATAATATTGCGCACTATTAGGCGCTTTTTTATTTTGGTGTGCAATTAATTCGTCTACGAGATTTTATTCTATTTTTAAAACTTTAAGTATTTAAAATGGATTAAAAATCATGTCTATTGGGCTTGTAAGTTGTTAAAGTAGCTTACCAAGTTCTCGCTCCGGTAGTTGCCAGCTGGCGTTTTTTTGTTTTTTCAAACCAAATGTGAATATTTTTTATTTTTTTTTAAGTTATGAAATCTACTTTCGTTTTTGGAATAAAAAAAACTCCGACAATAAGTTGTTTTAAGTAAATTAAGTTTAAAATAACACACACACACACACAAATATATTATATTTTATATAGATCTAGATAGATCTAGAATACAACATGTATACTAATAATACATCTATAATCTATATAAAATATGATATTTATAGGCCTAAAAGATTTCAATCGTAAATCTGAAATCAAGCCTAATTTAATTAATAAATATATATAGCCTAGATCTAGAGTCTAGATTTCTAGATCTAGAATTCTAGATCTAGATCTATGACTTTAAAAAAAACCCTCTTGAAAATTCCGACTTAGACAGTAACATACGACATACAGGATTTATTTTTAATTTATAGACTCAAGAGTAGTCTAGAGATCTAGATTCTAGATCTAGTTTCTTTTATTTTACAGTGTAGTTGAGTGGAATTAATTACTAAATTACTAAATAGGCTATTTACTTAAAGACAGGTAGACTAGAATATGTTCAATATCAATTTATATATAGAATCTAGATTATTCTAGATCTAGCGAAGTTTAGTGTAGTCTTGTTGTAGAACTTAAGAACTAAATCTAGAGTGTAGGCAACTGTAGTAATTTAGATCTAGAATCTAGTACTATGTGACGTCATTTTAGGGGGTGGGGGTCTGGCTTTTTGTGACGATGTGTAGGGGGAGGGGGGGGGGGAAGGTAAAAATCGTCAAAAAAATGCGTGACGTCATTTATAGATGACCCCCATGGAGAAGATCCACACAGAAACAGTTGAAGGAAAGGGGCCTAACATTCAAACAGGTAGAGGTACCAACATGATTTTAGAGATTATGTAGATATACATATATATATATATATATATAGGGGGAGGGGTAGAGAGAGAGAGGGTTCATCTGTAAATTGCATCACATTTTATGATGATTTTTACCTCCCCCTCATAAAGGAGGGTAGTAAAAAGAAGAATGTATGATAGCTGGGTAATCCTAATTTATATAATCCGATTATTGTGGTAAATAAAAGTCAACATATCTAGCCTAACAAAATGCCATGAATTTAAAATATATATTATGACTTAGAGAAAGTTTGGTGAAATGGAAATATCTGCAAATTTGATTTATTGATGATGTGTAACTTGTTTATATTATTCCTTTGGAGCTGATATTAATAAAAAGTTAATGAAATTATAGAGTTTTATCCAATTGATGTTTCTAAAGCCTTGCATGAACTTAATTTAAATATATTTAGCTGCCCAGGCAAAGAACCCAATGAATTTTCCAGAATTGGCTTGTCGTTTGACCAATGGTAACAAAGAGAATCACCCAGGATCTTCGCTGATAAGAAAATCTGAAGACATACCTTATTCTTCTATATCTAAATGTGATTTGTCTAATGAAAATATTTATTCAGTGACAATTGCTAAAGATATTTTACCATTATTTCAAACATCATCTTCTGAAATGTTGTTTTCTATCTCTAAACCTTCCACAATTTCTTCAAGTTTCAAGAGATATTTTAACATCATTGCCTACTTCCCACAGTTCTTATGTTCAAAATTTGCAATTTTCTGAGAAACAAAGTAATAATAAATTTGTACCCAGTGTTTTAGTTTCAGCTCCATTAAAATTTAATAAACCAATCAATTTCAAAATTAAATGTTTCTTATCCCATATGAAAGTAGTCTGTTTTATTTAAGAAAAATCACCTTTAAAAAAATTTAATGTTTGAATGTCAATAAATTGTTGACATGGACTGGTTTGCGGGTAAGCTTTTATACTTAGTGTACAATAAAGATTCAGTTTTGATGTCAATATAGTTGCTTCTGAAAGAATTAAACTATAAACAATAGCATTTATATTAATATCTCAATGGCAGTTCAGTATACTTTCATCATTGTTTTCAAATAACAAAACAGAACTACAGTTTTAAAATTGAAAAAAAAAATGAAAATAATTTCATAAATGGATGGTTTTTTAATTACTTAAAACAGAAGATGCATCAATACAGCATTACAATGTATATGATTAATATTTCTTTTCATGGACAATCATCATTTAAATTCTTCATTAAAAGTTAAATTCAGCTTCCTTGTGTCTAAAAATCCACATCCATGCTGTTCCATTTACCTAGAAATTAAATAAATAATATTTTTAACAACTTTCTGTAATATGAAAAAATTAATCATTGATTAAAACAGACAGCCAATATAGCAGTTGAATTAAAATTCACCTGTTCATATTATTTAAGAATTAGAACACTGAATCGATTTCAAACTTGGGCTTAAGCTAAAAAATGGCTTATTATAAAAAAAAAAATTCAGCTCACCTTTAGTTCAAGATCAGCACCAATAGCCACAGTAAAGTGTGAGAAAATTGCTTGCCAAGTACCTAAGGAATTTAAATATAATAAATTATTAAGTTTATCCATATATTATATTAAAATGATTATTTAACTAATATGAGATATTATATATATATATATATATATATATATATATATATATATATATATATATATATATATATATATATAAAAGGTTTAATTTATTGTAAAGGTTCAGTTTTCTATCTACTTAGCTTGTCTTAAAAACTAAAATATCTGGTATACAGTTAACCATATCTTAACTATTACAAAATTATTAGTTTCATTTTCATTACTTGTAACTAAAAATTGTAGTCAATAGATCTAAAACTTAATTCTATTAACAGCTAACTGTAACCATACTGACTCTGACCAATTTATTAATTTTTGTACCCTGTAATTCATTAATAATTAGGCTTATACTAAAAGGCCGAAAGTTATCAATTGTAGATTTTATAGTCCCTGGTCTAGACTAACAAGACTAGCCTACAAGTCTAATAGTACTAATACACATGATCTAGTTTATAAGTTTACAACTAGGCAACTTGCTAGAAGACTAGTACTTAACCAAACTTTAACTTGCTAAAAATAAAAGGGCCTAATACAATAATAGATGGCCTAGTAATACTTTTTTTTTTACTGTGCTACTTACACTGCTTTTGGTACTATTACTATGACTAACTAACTACTAACTAAACTCTATTGTAGCTTGATGGAGATCTATCATCTTGCTCTTCTAGTAGTCTACACTACTTACTACTTAGAAAAGTAGTAGCACTACTGTAACAATTTCAAACTAAATTTAATCTATATCTCTCTCTATTACTAGATCTACTCATTGCAACACTGTAGTCTGATAAGTCTGTAAGCCCTAAATGTATCTAGACCTAGATTCTAGTCTAATTTAGTTTCAGTCTAGTTATTAATACCTACACTCTACAATAGTCTACAGTACTCTACACTACACTCTACTACTACTCTAATCACTCTACTGGCTACTGATCTAGATCTAGTAAATAGTAAATAGCTAGAGTAGATCTAGTCTAGATTCTAGATATAAAAAAAATAATTTAAAATTAAAAACAGGTTAGCCTTACTAGGCATTACTAGCTCTTACTATACTAAACTTAACCAATAACTAGGGTAGGTTTTACCTAAACTAGATCTAATCTAGATCCAGTGTTTCTTCCAGACTTTTTTCTCCGGGGGGGCACTTGAAATCTTCGGGGGGGCGGTAAAATTTTTTCGGGGGGGGCGGACACTGTTAAAAGTATATATTTTCTATATAAATTCTATAAATTTCATTTCGTTCGGGGGGCGGTAAAAATTTTTCGGGGGGGCAAAGCCCCCCCGAAGAGATGCCTGGAAGGGTAATCTATCGTTTTGGGTACGTAAAATCGCCCGCGACTAGTAATGTGAAAAACAGGTGACTCCTTACATTTTAATAATTATTTCATATTTTGAGGAGGATTTATGTTTTAAAAATACAAAAATGTTTCCTTGTTTCATTTATGTACCTGTTTTTAAACAATTGAATTAAAACTTTTCAGTAATAAATGAAGACTAGCGATGTTTCCAACAGATGCAACCATGCTCATTTACTATAGCAGCCATCTTGTTAAAGTTTTATTTTTATAGACTTAAAGCGCAAGATTCAGGCGGAAGTCACTCTATTTTATAAATGGCTGCTGTTTATATAGTATATAGCAAATCTTGCTTGCAGACACTGCTGTTTAAAGTTAATTTCTGGCCTATTTTGATATATTTAGCCATTGATTTAGGTTTATTATTCATTTATCTATAATATTTGACACAAACATATCACAATATACTTCTATAAGTTCTATTACAGCCTTGACAATGAGGTAACGTTTTCGTACATTAATAGCCGCGGGCGATTTTACGTACCCAAAACGATAGATTACCCCTGGAAGAAACTCTGTCTAGATCTAGAATCTATCTAGATCTACTAGATTCTCTAGATCTAGATTTTAGATCTAGGGCCTACCATACTACCATCTGCAACTAGAATCTAGATCTATTCTACTATCTCTATCTAGATCTAGTAATACTATCTAGTATCTATCTAGCCATCTATCTACAAGCTACTTCTAATAACTAATATATAATAGGCCTACTTCTAAAATATTAAACAGTAATCACTGAGTAATCAGTACTAGAGTCTAGTTCAGTAATCTAGCTAGATCTAGGTCTATTAACATTAACATTGTTGTCTAAGTTCTAGATATCTAGATCTAATATCTATTCTAGATCTAGAATCTAGATCTAGATCTAGATTCGATTAATAAGTAAGTCGTAGGCTGAGTGAGACTGGAAGTCATCCTCATTTTCCTGTTGTTTTAGTTTTTACCGTCATCCTTTTCTTAATATTTTATCTAGATCACTAAAATACTAGATCTAGAATCTAGATCTAATATATTCTAATTCATGAACTTATACTCTTAGAACTAGATTAAAGCAATGTAGATCTTAGTAGGTAGATTCTAGAATCTAGGTCTAGATCTAGATCTAGGTCTGGGAATCTTAAGTCTCGTAGCAAAGACTGAGTAGAGTCAGAGTAATGTCCCCTAGCCTTGGACAAACTATCAACAAAAGAAATAAAATCAATATACTTACCGCCACAAAACTTTTATATTCAAAAATGCATACACATGTGTTTGTTCCCATCCATATGAACAAAACAGCGTTGAAAGTTTTTACAGTTGTTGCATTTCTGGAACGTTTGATGATTTTGAAATCTTGAAGCGGGACCTACTAACAAATAGCCGCCATGTTTTTTGTTATCAATGGGAAACCCCGTTCACAACAATTGATTTAGTTCGAAAACTTTTATCTCTCCCTGGCTAACCAGACACGAATTAACGCGAGAAAGAACGATAAACTTACAAGTTCTATAGCCGTGTTATTTTATATAAAAATATTCGAGAAAGTTTAGGGGAGATCACTCCCGGTTTATTTAAACTGAGAAATTGCTGTAAAAATCGTTACTCTTTATTAAATGTAAGCGACGGTGACTTGTATTCTTTTGATGAATGTTTTAACACCTTGTTTAGCCGACGTGTTGCGGCGGTTATACAGCATGTATGACACGGTGTAGGCGGCGCGGCGTCTCGCACCATTGAACAGAGCCTCGTTTGTTTGATTGATCTGACATAAACACTGGTTACCTTGCGATTACTAATCGCCACGGTCAGTTTGTGCTAACTCAGAAGTGAGAGCTATAAATTCACTAGATAGACAATTAAATAGAGGACAAGCAAGATGCATCCGCATACATTCCTATCTTACTTCAAATTTACCCTGCGGTTTCCCATACAAAATCATTCGCTTACCGCGTGTATATATACATATATATATATATATATATATATATATATATATATATATATATATATATATATATATATATATATATATATATATATACATATATATATATATATATTATAATAAATACTTTTCTAGGATTCCCCGATTAAAATCTACCATCGTTTATGGAGACTTGGTTTGACAAGCACATAATGTAACATTATCAAACAAAATAATGTGTATGTCACTTGCGGTCAGTGTGCTTTATAGTAAAAACTCTTTGACTTACTCGGACGAAATACTTCAGTCAAAAGGAATGAATGTCTCTGTGTTCTCGATCCTACTATGATAAGCTAAATGTTTCGTTTCTTTGTTTCAAGTTTTAATGACATCACACAGACATATTCATGTTACACTTTTATATGAAGTCAGATAGAGATATTTATGTTAGACTTCTACATGACGTCATCAAGACACATTGATGTCTACAAAAATAGCAATATAAACAGAAAGTGATATTTCAATGCCAATGGTAGACAAAGGTACATAATATTCTCCACGTAGAGACAGAGCAGTTTAAACCCAACGGGATCCGAACCTACCATTCCACTCGGCATCAAATCTTAATATTACACTTGTAAGTGACGGCAAAGACCACTATGTTATGTCCTTTAGAAGGCGTCCAACTTTCGATATTCCATAAAGTAGGTGTGCTTATAATTACAGAGCGATAATTTCATCAAGCGTGACGTGCTTGCTGTAGAGATATAGCGATATCACATGTGGTGGATGTACAAAATAATTAATGATCAACTTAATTATTACACAAAAGATTTGAACACAAGAAAGGTTTGCTGTGTGTTTCATTAACTCCTACACAAAAATCCATTTCTTAAAAAAATATTGAACAATCAGACTGGTGCATATCTATGCTAAGTACTACAAAAAAATTTGATTTGTTAAAATACAATATTGAACTTCTTCTTCTTCGTTCTTAATTTAAGTGTTGTAAGGGATCCCCCTCCAACACAATTACGGATACATGTCAAAGAGTTATGCACCATTGAGGCCATTAACTTCGATTTCAGCCTGTTTTTCTTTTTGGATTTGCATCCACAGCATTTGTACAACCAAGAAAAAGCTACAAGGCATCAGTTGTTTGATTTTGGAGTAGTCTATTCTAGAAGTGGCTGTTCCCGGCTAACGAGCATCAACTGCTCGGGGGTTCGACCTCGAGACTTTTCGGCTTTGCAACCATGAGTTTTACCGACTCAAATACACCGATTCCCAAAATATTTAACGAATTGGTGCATTTATTACCAATTTGATAGATCAATATTTTTTTTACAAGCTGGGTAGTTTAAAAAATCGATCTGCTTAGAAAATATTGAACTATCAAATTGGTGCACATATATGCTGGATAATTTAAAATGTACAAAGTTCTCAATCAATGTATATTGAGTGGCGTATACAGGCGTCTATTTTTCAAGCTTTTAATTAACTCACTTCCTCTGTTGTCAGTCGTCAGTCTGTCGTCAGTCTGTCTAGCTAGATCGAACCGCCCGAGCGAAATTGCAGGCATTTCTAATTGACAGATGCGGTTCGTAGTTGGTACGTGGGTCAAGACATGAAGACAATGCAACAGGACATTAAATTTGGCTTAATTGGTTGCCTAATTTATTTTTGATGAATTAATTAAATGTGTCCAAACTAGTAGGCTGTCTCATCAAACTATTCCGTGCTATTATAAACGCGTCATCACTTTCAATAGGCGCGCAATGGTTTTAAGTCATGTATTGTAAATAAAACATGTAAAGTACTAAAAAAGTAATAAAAAACTTTTAAATAACAAGCTTTTAATGCGCTAAAAAGAAGAAGATAAATTATAGACTACTCTTTAAACAACACTATAAAGGAAAGCGAGGGTCTCTTCATAAATATTAGTAAAGGTATCTAACAGATACTAAAGTAACCTACGGTTTTCTTTATAATTATTTCAATAGAGAAAATAATTAAACAAAAGAAGTATGTAGGAATTTTTACATTAAAGATAGATCACTATTTAAAACAAATATAGTAGTGGTGATTTTGTGGTTTATTTTTCTATCAGGTTTAGGAAAAATTGCCTTTTTATAAGTGTGCAGTTTCTCTATAAAAGCAGTAAGTACAAATCAAATAAAAATATGCAACTTATTAATGACTTATCCAAAGATCTTAATAGGCTGAACCACATAAAGCCTAGCCCCCACTTGACCAACAAGACTTGCCACCAGACTTGTGTTACTGGGGTTAAAGTCCAACAACTGACAGAGCCCCGTGGACTGGAACCAGTTGAAGGCCAGACAAATCCGAGTGTCCCTGACCCCCAGACAGCTGAGGGCGCAGAACGCCGGTGTTTCTGTAGTGATAGTGACAATGGGAGACAGACTGAGTACCGTGTCGTCGTACCCTGTGTAGAACGCTTCCATAGGGTCCATGGACGTCGACATCGCCTCCAGTTCACAGAAATGAAGATAGTCTGGTGTGTATCTAAAAAACAGATTCATGTGGTTCGTTATTTTTAAATATAGAATTGACTAGCTTAACACCAAAATCAATTAACAAACGATAACGGGATTAACTCTATTCTGCTGTAAATCCCACTACTCAAATATAATAACCATAGGCGGATCCATGGTTGGCAGAGGTGTTGCTAGGTGGAGGCGGGAGGGTGCGGACCGCACCTGGTGACACCACGTAGGGGGTCACGCCAAGACAAAAAATTACACAATTTATAGATCGAATATGCTTTTTGACAATTAAATGAGTGATCAATTGGAGTTAAACAGTATGTTTGATAGAAATTGACAATCCCGACAGAGGTGAAGTGAGGGGTTGTGGAAGGACACCATGATATAAACCTACTTAGAGAAACAATGCTACATCCATATGTAATAGTTGCCGAAGGAAATAAGAAAGGAGGAAGTGGCGCTGGGTGAGTTACAGACTGCGAAAGGCTTACCCAAATGTTACACGCCAAGCGCTTGAGTGGAACCCCCAGGGAAAACAGAAAAAAGGGCGCCCAAGACAGAGCTGGAGGTGGAATCTTCTTGAAGAACTGAAGCCAACAGGGATGTCTTGGGAGATGACAAAATTAATAGACGAGGATAGGAAGAAATGGAAGGAAATGGTGGAGGCCTTATGTTCCATAAGGAGCAAAGAGGACTAAGTCAAAGTAATTCATTAAAGCTAACACTCAAGGGAGAAATGACACCAAATTCAAAATTTATACAGGAAAAAAAGTTGAATATTTTCAATATCTGTTTAGTCAATCAACGACTTGAGTGGAGTGAAATTGTTTTTAACACGTGTGTGTGAATAAATTTATGAACGTAATCATTTATGTTCTGCTAAATTAACTAAATTAATGTAACGATAGACTTATGAAAAGCAAATGTATTTAAGGATACTTTTAAATTGGGCTAGATTTACGAACAGATACATTTATGTACAACCAAATTCATGTACTGATACACAGACTTTCTTCCAGGCAACTCGTTGGAGAGAAGAAAGTCTTACCCCCCCCCCCCCTCCCCTGCTGAATGAAATTGAATTTATTTAGAACACATATACTTTTACCAGTGTCCGCCCCCCCCCCCCAAAAAAAAACATTGAGTACTATCCCGGAGAATTGAGTCTGGAAGACACACTGCGGATATATTTATTTACGGCTCCGCTCGAACACAAATAATCGGGTAGAAACCAATTTTCATTTTGAATTTGCGCTTGTGTTTCAGTTTCTGCACGGAAAAAGGAGTTGTGTTCAGCAATGTTACTGACTCGTCAATAAATTTTATTTACATACTTCACAAAAAATGTGAATTAATTTCATGCTTGCTAAAACATTGTGAATGTAGTTTTGAAAAAAAAATTAACTAATTGATTAATGTGTTGTTAATGGATGAATTAATTTTTACTAACTTGAAAAGCATGATAAATAATTGGCCTTGTCGTATAGTACCATATATATTTAACATTGCGTAGATAAGAACTTACACCAGAACGCCATAAAAATCTAATAATTTAAAAGCGGGTTTCGTTTAAGATTAAATATATTAAATTATTTTCAATCTTTAAAAAACATATTTTAACATTAAATAAATAAGAGTCTTCATGGGAAGAAAAAACAAATGTATTTATACTATTCCGAAAGTTACTTTTTAAAAACAAAACTTGTCATCTTCATTCTACTACTGTGTTTACATTGAATACATGATGCGCTATTTAGTCTTTACAAAGCTTCATTGTTAATTCTGAGAATTGACAATCGGCCGTAACAGGAACGTTTAACTGTGCTTACTTTCGTTGACTTTTGTTAATGTGTTTGTGTTTGGGTAATTTTTCTTGCAATATATGGATAGCTGATACTTATATCGGCGTTTCATTGTAGATGTATATACATATTTTTGAATATTACAGATTCAATGACAGTTTTTGTATACGTGATTATTAAAATAATACTAACCACCTACGTATACAGTATTTCTTCTTGTTTGTTCTTAATTTTAATAGTGGACGTATTTCCATCCAACATATGTAGTAAATTTAAACCTCTGATACGCAATATATGCCGCAGACTCCGATTTACGCCTGATCTTCCTACTGGATCTACTCCCATTGGTCGTCCATAAATGACGTCACACTCGTAGGGTGGAGGGGGGTTCGTAATTTTTTGACGGCATGTGATGAGGGGAGTTGGGGTTTAGATGGTGAGACGTCACACTTTTGCATTATCAAAAAGCAATGTTAGAAAACGAATTTTAGGCGTTACTTCGCGTTTTAGAAAACTGTTTTAATAAATTGTAATAGGAATTGATTAAAATACTCTATTTCGACAGAGTTCAGTCAAGATTTTAGAAAAATATCGATGTTTAAAAAAACATTCAACTGCAATTGTGAGGGGGATTGTAGTATGAGGTGTGACGTCATTTTAGGGGGGGTCTGGCTTTTTGTGACGACGTGTAACGGAGGGGATGGGGGGAGGTAAAAATGGTCAAAAAAAGCGTGACGTCATTTATGGATGACCCGTAATGTGTTTATCCAAGAGTATATACAAGGCAGCAGTTATTTGATTTAATATCGCTTTTGTTTCTTGTAATTTAACTTTACATTATAATCCTCAGAAATTTCCCAACACATATTATTGTGTTTACCCTTAACAATACCTTATAAGTCTAAGAAACTTCCCCAACACTGGAGTTGTACAGTTCCAGAAAAAAGTCCCAGGCCCTAGAGGATTGACCTGCTGGTAGCATACGTCACCAGACACCCACGGGAACCCTGGCATCAAGCGCGGGTCTGTTCTAAACACATCGATCTTGAAATTCGCCAATCGTGGGGCGACGAAATCCAATCTGTTAAGAGGATACAAAACAAACTAGTCGCTCATTAGCTGTCATTTGTTATCTAGAAAGAAAAAAAAGCAGCTTTTTAATAACAAGCTTTTATGAAATAATGAACTAAAAAGTAGAAAATAATCTATACACTTCTAGTTAAATAACTATTAACAAAAGCGTGGGTCACTTCAATATCTATTGGATACCCTTACTAATATTTAGGAAGAGACCCACGCTTTTCTTTATAGTTATTTAAATAGTAGTGTATAATTCTTTTTTCTACTTGTTAATGCATTATTACATAAAAGCTTGTTAGTAAAGCGTTTTTATTAATTTTTTCCGTACTTTAAATTATTTAAATTTACAATAGAGTTGCATGACTAAAAACCATTGTATAATAGTGCGGAATAGTTGGGTAAGAATGCCTACTATTTGGTCAAAATTTCAATTAACTCATAAAAAATTAATTAGGCATCCAATGAAGTCAAATTTAATGTCATGCTGCATTGTCTTCATGTCTTGACCCATGTACCAACTACGAACCGTATCTGTCAGTAAAAAGTGCCCGTAATTCCGCTCGGGCGTTTCGATCTAGACGGACAGACTGACGACTGACGAAAGACAGACAGAGACAGTGAGTTCAAAAAAAGCTTGCAAAAAAAAAAACACAGTAAGTGGATCTCCCCTAACACAAACATATTTTATTTAATCTCTTCACCACGCAATGATATAATAGATCACAGCAAGTTAAAAAGTATAATTTCATCTAGCAAACCTGATGGTCTATGTGGCAAGTGAAGTAGAGTTTACCTGTTCTTGTGACTTCGGCATATGAAAGCAGTGTGGTCAGCACTATGCCCAAAGGCCTTTACTTTCCCTGATTTGAGTTAGGTACCAATTAGTGCTTAGTTTACTCAGGGACGGTCTTCTGTCTTGAACTTGGATTCGAACTCTATTTCGCAGTCTAGCTCTCTACCGCAAGCCCGCTCTGTCACATAATAGGTCGCATACTAAAATAGCTCGGATGTTTCTACACTGTTTTATAAATACAATTATTATACTTCGAATATAGCTGACTCCGAGACACTGTGGGTAAAACGAATATAATTATAATGCACATTTCGTTAATGGAACAAGTCGAATTACGGTTTGAGAAAAAAAACTTTTAAAATGAATTTAGAACTAGGAATAAATGTATAACTATTTTTTTTAAAATAATGCGTAATTGTATGTACACAATCATGAATGACTTAAGTTCAAGCCAATTTAAGTGTGAAAAACGGAGTAGGTTCCTAAGGAAATTTATAAATTACTTTAACATTTGCATCTACTGTTATTGTTTTGTCGAAAAAAAATACGTTACGTAAGAATGGTTCAAGTGTCAATGATTTTTAAGCATTTATATTACGACATCTGGTTTTGAGTAGCTTGAAAAAAAAATTAGGCATAAAACTTCAGTATTAAATTTCGAATTTAAAACAATAATAAAAGCTTACCTGTTTGTGAACACGATGTTATCGACGAGGTACCACCCCTTTAGATCCACCAGCCACCATCCCGGGTTATCATAATTTGAGTGCGTGCAGTTCAAATGTGCTGGATCTTGCGTTCTTCTACCGTCATTCCCATAATTTGCAGTGTCGTAAGCGATACCGTCGACAAACGTGGAGCTCTGGTACGAAGGTTTGAAGAGAGCAGCGTTCACTAAACTCTTGGAATCCACTAAATGGCTTATACTTAATGCCATCAAGAGAATGGTGGTATAGAAATACATTATGTCTCTTTCCATCCGAAGTCACTACTAGTAAACTAAATAATCTTGAAACACTCGATCCCGACAACTCAACTACGACAATCTAACAATAAATATAAGGTTGCACGAGATCACTTAATTATTAAACGAATAAAGATTCAACAAAGGAATTTTTTATTTGATTTTCTTTCAGCGCCCACTTTCCCGTTCTGAAAATATTGAACTAACGAACTTGCCCACAGAGATTCGTATCTCGGTTGTCAAATCCTTAGTGAATACACATTGCACATTCAACATTTACCACGCACCAGCCATAGCATTCACAAATAGGAAATAACTAGTATTTGTATTGTTTACAATTTGAAAGCTTACAAAAAAATTAATAGAACCCTACATTACTGCCTAGTAGTACAGCTAGCCCATTGCCTCAAACTTTTTTATGTATGTATACCCACTTTCATAACCAGACCTTTTGTGATGATCTACAATTACAATGTTCCATCTGAGAAAGGATATTGCGCATAATAAACATTCGATCTTTTCATTTCGTGTTGGGTTGCTAGAAATGTTCATAAAAACACGATCAATGTGTCTAATCGTTAGAATCCCTTGTTGCATTTTTGAAATGTTGATAGTGCTTTTATCGTTTCCAACCAACCAAGGGTGGACTCGGGGGGGGGGGGTGTAGACCGCACCGGGTGACATCATTTACATCATTTAGGGGGGTGATACCATGGCAAATAATTGCATAGTTTGCAGAAGAAAAATGCTTTTTTGCTAGTCTCATTAATGATTATTTAAAGTTAAATAGTCTTTTATGTACAAATTGAGAATTAATTCAAGAGGGTGTGGGTGACACCATGACGTAAACGTGCTAACTATAGGAAAACAATGCTACATCCAACTGTATTATTAACATACTATAGATAAAGATCCTTACTATTAAGTTTGCAGTGATTAAAGCTTATGCACATATGTGTACGCGTATGCGGCAACATTAAAGTTATAGGCCTATGTAGGCCGACACAACCATATATATATATATATATATATATATATATATATATATATATATATATATATATATATATATATATATATATATATATATATATATATATATATATATATATATATATATATACACACACATATATATATATATATATATATATATATATATATATATATATATATATATATATATATATATATATATATATATATATATATATACATGTATATACATATATACATCTTTTTATATATTATCATTTCGTTTCTGGGGCGGGAGGTGTGACAGTCAACCTAGCGACGCCGCTGGGTCGACGGGCTGTGTACAAGAGTTCCGGGTTATTTTAAAAAGCGGTCCCCAACCCCAGATTACAATTTTGTTTCATTCTGAATTTTTGTCTCCATCAAAGCCTGAATTTTGGCGTGAGAGAAAGGTAAAATAAAACTTTAAATTAATTAATTCATAAAAAAATAATTAGGCGTCCAATTAAGTCAAATTTAATGTCATAATGAATTGTCTTCATGTCTTGATCCACGTACCAATTACGAACCGTATCTGTCGTTAGAAGTGTCAGAATTCTCGATCCGGCGTTTCTGTCCAGACAGACAGACTGACGACAGACAGAGGAAGTGAGTGCAAAAAAAAAATAATCGAAACTCAAATAGGACTATTACAAGGGGGTCTCCGTGATTCTTTTTCATAGGCGCCACGTGATTTTTTCCAGGTAGACCGACAAGCCAGTCCACCCCCTAACTCCAAACAACATTTGCTTTGCTATTCGCAATCACTTCTAAGGTAACTTGTAACACCATCGTTCACTTCTCGTACAACGTCATGCAAATGTGCGCAATAGTTGTATCAAGAAAATACTAAAATTATAAAAACAACTTCATTGTCACCAGCTAAAGAAAGCTAAACAAACATGTAGTTTACATCTTTTTATTTGTCTTATGTTTCTGGGAATACAAAACGGTTTATTTATAATGCTACGGTACAAGTACAAAACATATTGATCTAAGTTATAATAAATCTTTAAAAAATATATCTTACACAGAATACGCTTATAAGACCAAGTGATCTAAGTTCTATGAACTTTTTAGCAACTTAAAGTCATGTATCTATGTTCTAATAAATTGTGTGTCTAACAATGAATAATACAAAACCAACTCATCTAGGTATTAATCATTCTTTAACAATGTTAATAGCATGTATCTCATAGAAAACTATCATTATAACACTGAAGCGATATATTTCCTTGTCTATAACAACATTCATATAATAGTGGCATACAAGTACAAAACCTAGTGATCTAAGTCCTGATCAATCATTAACAACATTTACCACATGGTGATATATTAAGTATAAAACCTAATGATCTAAGTCCAATTACGGACAATATTTAAAAGTAGATTATCCTCGTTAAACCTAAGGATCCATTGGGCAGATGTCGTAGAGTTCATATGTTTCTTAACCGCGGCATATGAAGGAAAGGTGTCATCTGCCCTTTGCCCAACCATCTTTTTCTTCTCTAATATGAGCTTGGTACTAATTAGAGCTGAGTGGACTCAAAAAACGTTCTACCGACTTTTACCCGGATTCGAACTCGAGACTTTCGGGTTAGCAGTCTAAAGGCCTTATTTACCTACTGGTTATATACAAGTACTAAGCCTAGTGATCTTATTCCTGATCAATGATTAGCAACATTTACCATCTTATGATATAAAGTACAAAACCTAGTCATCTACGTCTAGATCAGGGGTCTCCAAACTTTACAGTCCGAGGGCCGCATTAACTTTAGTTGAATTTCAGTTCGGGGGCCAGTTTCTTCCAGGCATGTCTTTGATTTTTCTCGGCAAAGTTCCTCAGCCATCACCAACAAACGATTTTTCCTTGCACAAAAAGACCTCAGCGGGCCGGATGAGAGGACTACGCGGGCCGCAACTGGCCCGCGGGTCGTAGTTGGGAGACCCCTGGTCTAGATCGATCATTAGCAACATGTACCGCATGGTTATACACAAGCACACAACCTAGTGATCTAAGTTTTGTTCAGTCTTTAAACAACGTGAATCTCGTATCGAATGAGCAGCGACCTACAGCTGTAGCCTTCCATGTTGCTGTAGCCATTGGCCACAAGCTGCCCACACGACAGGACGCCAATTTTTTTACCCCACGCGCGGTTGTTTCTGATCCCCGCCTCATCACAGCTCCACATGACGTCACCCACCACCACATCCGGAAGACAGCCAGACGTGTCCTTGACAGTAGCCTTGACCTTTAGTTTACACCCCGAACGAGGCTGGAGTCCAACCGTTTGGGGTTGTCTACCGTAGATTAAGGCCACGTAGAGGTCACCACCTGTGGTGGCCTCGACGTAACCTTTGACACATGACCTTAGCTGGTCGATATGCCAGGGTGGGCTGAGAGAGCTGTCAGAAAACCGGATCAACTCCCTGGCAAACTTCACGTAGAAATCACAGACATAACTATTTCTGGGTTTTGAACTGTTTACCATCCTGTCCCTGATTAACTGCGCTTCTTTTTCGACCACTTCAAATATTTCATACTTAAACATCGTCATGAAATCGTAGACGACTTTCAAATGTTCTTGTTTCGCAAGTTCCATGGCTTCAATAATTATCTCAGTAGACTGTCCTACCAAAGTCTTCATATCAAACACAGTGAGGCTTACAGCCTTCTCTACCAACTTTTTGTCTAGCTCGCTCTTGAGGCTGTCGCTGGATTGATCCTGACCAGGCAGATTTGAACCATCTTCAGGTGCGTCTGTTACCTGCCCACCTGAATGCGACGCCACCCTACCAGGCAATGCGACTTGATCATCTAGCTGTGAAACATAACCGCCTGAATCTGTTACATGATCAACTGTTTCTAGCACTTTCCTACCGGAGTCTGATAATTGCCTCCCGAAGTCTGATACTTGCCTACCTTCTGGCACTTGCCTACCGGGCTCTGATACTTGCCTACCGGTGTCTAATACATGCCTACCTAGCAGTGACACATACGTTCCAGAATCTGACTCAGGTCTGACATTTTTTGACACTTTCTCACCTACCTCGTAAGCTGCTATCGTGGCATCCATGTTTCCTTCATCCTTAATCGATCTCTCATCGATATTCAACACTCCAGTCCCCACAGCGCTTGTTAAGGCACCTACC
Organism: Physella acuta; assembly: GCF_028476545.2. Lineage (NCBI taxonomy): Eukaryota > Metazoa > Mollusca > Gastropoda > Physidae > Physella > Physella acuta. The sequence continues at coordinate 262,236 of NW_026732114.1, forward strand.
ATTTCCTCTTCCACTCCATGGATCCGTTGTGTTTCTTTTTTTTCTATTTCTTGTAGTGCGTTGTCTACAATAGATTCATCTCTTTCATGTCTATTTTCATCAGCTTCAATAATACCGAAAAAAGAGGAATATGAACTTGAATTATTTAGATCTGGTATTGATTGCCTTTTCTGCCTTTCTGCATCTGACTGACTTTGAATATGATTGTTCTGCAAACCACTTAGTCTGTCAGGATATTTTTTATTTTGAAGTTTTGAAATTATCGTTCTTTGTTCACTAAGTTCTCTCCCCTGATCTTCACAGAACTGTGTGCCATCCAGCGACTTCCCGACTACTCTGTTAAAAATTTCACTTTGAGCCTGTCGAAACTTGTCCTTTAAATACTTCTTCTCATCCTCAAATTTGCTTAACACTGACATTTTTACGTCTTGTACCGTGTTGAGTTTATCTCTCACAAAACATTTTGATCTTTCAGCGTCGTTTATTAATGAAGTCTTTAGCTCGGAATGCTCGTCTTGAATTTGTTGAAGTATTGCACGCAGACATCCTTGTATTTGTTCCAGCGTAGAGTCAAGCTTCCATGTTAAGCTTTGGTCGAGTTCCGTCATGTGACTTTCCTGTTGACTGAAGAATTGCTGGAGGTTGTGTTCTAGTTTTCCTTGTTTCTGAATGACAAGATTCAATGTTTTCTTATGCTCTTCTTGGTCTGTTCTTATGTCTTGCAAGACACTATTCAAGTACGGAGAATCTGAAGATTTGAGATTTAAACAAAAAATATTTGAGGATGTGTACTGTTTTTAAACACTAGAGTAACAATTGTTTATATTATGTAAATAAAAAAAATGTAACTTATTTTGATGACTTAGTCAGAACTGGGTTACGGAGTGGTTTATTTTATGTGTCTATATTTATGAGATATTTCAATAACATTATATTATCCGATTAAATAGATATTGTAATTTAATGGTTTAGTCTGCTTTCGCACATAGGCCCATAGTAAGGCATTTCAGAATGTTCATTTTAAAAACAGTTTAATTATTTGTTATGCAATTATTTAGGATGAAAATGTCAAAATGAAATTACCATTGTTAGCAGACTTATTCGTCATCTGAAAAAAACAACATACATTTATTCTGGTATTTAATATATATATATATATATATATATATCTAATATATAAAGCTCAGTTCTGTAACGTGTGGCAAAAAAGTTTGTCGTTGACAGTTCTATGGATTTAAGTGTTAGATTTTTTATCGTGCTCACAGTCTAAATGTACGAGTCAAAAAATTACCATTGAAAGTCTTTAAAAACAATTTTCACTCTATTTACTTAGAAGAATAATTTTCAATTATGAACGCGACATAAAATTTTTAAAAAGTGTATCGACGTTTATAAAATTTATAAAATTGTGTCGAAAATGTATTGACTGCACAGTTACTTCCCTTTAATAAAAAAAATTCTTAAGAAGAAAGAATTTACATTTTATTACTTTGTTTTTGGTGTTAAGAAAAAAAAATAATTACATAATTAGCGGGGATTGATTAAGTGCAATGTCGTTAGGTATTTTTAACACTGCCTTTTATTTATTCTATACACTGAACATACTGTTCAATAATTTTTATTTTTTTTAAATCAATAACATTTAATAAGCCAGGTCCTACAAATCCTATATGTTTATTTCTTTCCATTTACGGATAAGCTTGGAGTATTATCATTTTTGTTCACTAAATTGAAACAGGCGCGTCCGCCGGCGCCCTTGCACGGTTCGATTTGGCACCCTGGGCTATCATGTGAGCGCTATGCTGCATAATTTTGTTTTGAATAGTGCGATAGACAATGGATAAGAAAGGTTACTATAGTCTTTAAGTGAATCAAATCCGGGCGTCCTCCGGCACCCCGACAGGGTGCTATTTGGCGCCCCGGGCCTTACGGTGTACGCTATGGTATCTACGTTCGCGTGAGTTCCAAAGACTATGAATAAGTTATGTACTATAGTCGTTTACTAAGTTCAATCAGGCGGTGACGTCATGGTGCGTCCTCTGGCGCCCAGACAGGGTGCTATTTGGGGTCCCGGGCCTCCCGTGTTCGGTTTCGCGCCTACGTTCATTAAAGTGAGTGCAAAAGTTGGGGTACTATAGTCGTTTATTAAGCTGAAACAGGCGATTCCGCCCCGGGCTAGACTCTGAGCACTGTGCGTTTATGTTCGCGTTAGTGTTTTCTTTGTGTTTAGGTTGGGTTTGCGTTAGTGGTTGCGTTTTGATTTGGTTCGTTTTTGTTCTTTCTTTTTTCGTTTTCTTTTGTGTTTTATTTTCTTTGCGTTTGTGTTTGTATTAGTGTTTGTGGTTGGTTTTGCGTTTGTATTTGGTTTGTTTTCGTTTGTTTTTTCGTTTGTGTTTTTTTCTTTGGGTTTGTGGTTGGTTTTGCATTTGGATTCGGTTTGTTTTCGTTTGCTTTTTCGTTTTTTTTCTTTGTGTTCGTATTGGTGTTTGTGGTTGTGGTTGGGTTAGTTGTTAGGTTTTTGTTTTCGTTTGTATTTGTAATTGTGTTAGCGTTATGTTTGCGTTTTGTTGTTTTGGTTTTGGTTTGGGTGTGCAATGCCGGGTTTATGATGATTACTAAACACACAGGTAATGGTCTTTAACAGAAAGGTTTTTCACAGAAGCCAGAGCAGGGCCTGGCCGGGACGGCTAGTATATATATATCTATAATATAAGCGGGCTGAGCGTGTCCTTCCTTCCTTCCTTCCGTCCGTCATCGCTATAGATTTTGGGACTATAAAAGTAAACTGCGCACCACGCTGTGCTTTTCAGTGCACCGCAGTGTCTTATTATAAGTATTAGAGTAGGGTTTGTTTATATAGCGGCATAGAGCTATTTTATAATTGCCACGGTTTTTACTCTTTCGCATAACGTCAAGAAAATATTAAATACACGCAAACTGCTAAAACGTATTAAAAAGATTAATGTCAAATATCATTTTAGTTTATATTCCTAGAAAAAATGGATACATTTCCATAAAAGTAGGTCGAAAAAGCTAATTCTTCTTCTTCTTCTTCGTTCTTAATTATTAGTGTTGAAGGGGATCGAGATTTATCTGCCAATGGGGTTGAACTCGAGACTGTTCGAATTTATCAACCATGAGCTTTTTGCCGACTCGACCACGTCTCCAACACAATTAAGCTTTACGTGTCAACTGGTTATGCGCCATTGAGGCCATTGACTCCGATTTCAGCCTGCTTTTCTTTTTGGATTTGCTTCCATAGCCTTTGTCCAACCAAGAACAAACTACAAGGCAGCAGTTGTTTAATTTTGGAGTTGTCTCTCCTAGAAGAGTGGCTGTCCCCAGCTAACGAGCCTCATCTGCCCGGGGGTTCGAACTCGAGACTTTTCGGTTGAAAAAGCTAATTAATTCCACTTTTTTTTGTGGTAATTGTTTCAAGGGAGGTAATTTGAAAATATATTTAACTCAACAATAATTTAAGTTAATCTTTTTTTTATTACTACCGCATTGATTAGTCTATGTTAAGGTTCATAATTAAAAGAGAAAAATGTTAAGATTATTTATATTATTTTCTAATTAGTCTATGATTTCTCAAAATCACTATTTTTTGTTTTTGTTTTTTGGTGCTAACAGATGGTGAAATTTTATAATTATAATATAGAGAATGGTGGAAAGACTCTCTCTGGGCGCGGACGCCTGGGAAAAGCGTGATTTTCGGTGGTAATTCTAATTACATTGCCAATGTGTTTTCTTAGAACCATAAAAGTAAACACCACTTGCCGTACATTCATTTGCATCGCATTGTTTTATTGTAAGTTATGGAGTAGGATCTATTTATGTGACTTAAATTTTTAATGTTGGAAAGGGTCTCTTTGGGCGCGGACGCCTAAAAAGCGTGTTGTTTGGTGGTGATTCTAATGTTGTGGTTGTGTTGTTTTTTTTTTTGGTTGTGTTGTGGTTGTGTTGTGGTTGTATTGTGTTTGTGTTGTGGTTGTGTTGTGGTTGTGTTGTGGTTGTGTTGTGGTTGTGTTGTGGTTGTGTTGTGTTGTGTTGTGTTTGTGTTGTGGTTGTGTTGTGGTTGTGTTGTGTTTGTGGTTGTGTTTTTTGTGTTTGTGTTGTTTTTGTTTGTTTTGTTCTGTTCCAAAGTTGGTACATTTAAAAATGATTTACCGTGGCGGAGCACGGGATGCAGCTAGTATATATATATATATATATATATATATATATATATATATCTATAATATAAGCGGGCTGTGTCTGTCCTTCCTTCCTTCCTTCCGTCCGTCATCGCTTTAGATTTTGGGACTATAAAAGTAAACTACGCACCATGCTGTGCTTTTCAGTGCACCGCAGTGTCTTATTATAAGTATTAGAGTAGGGTTTGTTTATATAGCGGCATAGAGCTATTTTATAATTTCCACTGTTTGTACAATTTTGCATAACGTAAAGAGAATATTAAATACACGCACATTGCTAAAACATATTAAAAGGATCAATGTCAAATATAGTTTTCGTTAATATTCCTAGAAAAAGAGGATACATTTTAATAACATAATAACTGTAGGTTAGAAAAATCAAATGAATTTAACTCTTTTCTAATTTTGACAAAGGAGGTAATTTAAAAATACATTAAACTCACGCTAATAAAAAATGTGAATGCAAATATACGTTCGTCATAGAAGGAATTAGTGTTGCAATAATATAATTAGCAAAATGTGAATGCAAATTATTCGGATGTGTAAGAGGAAATTATTGTTAGAAAATTATAATTAGCATGGATTGAGAAAAGGCAATCTTTTATTTATTTTATTCACTGAATGTAGGCCCTACTGTTTATTACTTATAATTTTTAATCAACTATTCAGCACTATTATAGACGCGTCATCACGTTCATTAGGTGCGCAATGGTTTTAGTTATGAAACTCTATTGTAAATTTTTTAAATTTAAAGTACTGGAAAAAAAAATGCGTGAATGGATAAAGTGAAATATTGTAGGTAAAACACAGATATTTTAAATACTGCCTATTATTTATACTGATTTCTAATTATTATTCTATCTTTCGGGTTTTATAGGAGAGGCGTAGCGAGGGGGGGCATATGTCCCCGGGTGCCGACCTTAGGGGGCGCCAAAGTGGGTTGGAAAAAATTTGCGAGGGGGGGGGGGGGTGGAAATCGAAAGTTTTAGGGCGGGAAGGGGGGGAAGGGGTGCAAATCGAAAGTTTGAGGGGGGTGCAAATCACTGGAAAGGGCGCGATTTGGCGCTACGGGCTAGACTGTGAGCAATATGCCTTTATGATTGCATTTAAATTGTGTTTATGTTATGAGTGTTGTGTTTGTTTTTTTGTTTTTTTTTGTTTTGTTTTTTTTGCGTTCGTTTGCGTTGTGTTTAGTTTTGTTCTGTTCCCAAGTTGGTACATTTAAAAAAGATTTACCGTGGCGGAGCACGGGATGCAGCTAGTATATATATATATATATATATATATATATATATATATATATATATATATATATATATATATATATATATATATATATATATATATATATATATATATATATATATATATATATATATATATATATATATATATATATATATATATATATATATATATATATATATATATATATATATATATATATATATATATATATATATATGAATATACATCAAAGTTAAAATGTTTGTGGAATTAAGAAAATACGCGTTTTCACTGTCCAGCTAAATCCAAAATGATTTTACTTTTTGTCTTTTTTTTTGTCTAGTCTTTAACACCATTCTTGTGTGCTGACGAAGACCTTGGGTCGTAACGTTTCTTTTATTTTTGAGGATACTAACACTACACATATTGTATTACTGTTTGCATAAACCTCACTGCAGCTACCAATACACTTTTAACAAATACTGTTATAGTATAAGTTATTTTTATCTAATTATTACATTTCTAAGGGAAGGTAAAGCCAGTGATTCTGAGTTTTGGTTCGATCGAACCCCAAAGGCTCGTTCAGTCAGTCTCAGGGATCAGACGCATACCCGACTCATATGGTTCACTATGTAAATGCGGAAGATAGAAGTAATAGGAAGGTTTCAGTGAATGCGCAAATAAAACTAGTGGGTTCGGTATCTTCAAAGAAAGATAAAAATCGATGCCCTAGACTATGCATACAAGTAATAATGTAATAGACTAGAGTTATATTTACCTGATTTGATTTGTTAGCGTCCATTAATTTCAACTCCATCTCTAAAAGATGAAAATATTCATCCTTACTCAAACCGTAAGACTTCGCTTCCTCAAGCTTTCGAAGAACGTCCATCACGTCTGATTAAAAACTGAGAAAAATATAACGGATCATTTTTTTATAAACGCTGTATTTACCATTCATACATAATGAATACAAGAAATGTTTTAAAAATTACGTAACTGTCTTGCTTTCTGTTATAGTGAATATTCAGTAATATTTAGTACTAGTAATTTTTGTCGTAATTAATTATAGACATCCAATTACATTCATCAAGCACGCAATCATTACCAAGTCTACATGTTATATGACATTTTTCTAACAATTAAAAGAAAATTTACATAACATGTTTGTTATGAATGTGTCAGATTGTTTATAGTAGTATAGGGTGTTTGTAGACATTATGCTTTTTTAGAGTTGTTTCCCTTAGATTATGTTCTTTTCTAGTACACAGATACGTCATATTAAAAACGAACGAAGGAGAGAAGTTACATGTTCTGAAGTTAGTTAGGAGTATGCGATTCGGGGAGAGGGGCGGTAATCAGTTTCTAAAAAAAGGGATGTATGAAAATGTAGTTATCGTAAAATCATTGCAAAGTTATCGATTATAGGTTGCCTAACGCCCAATAACAACTAAACAACTGTCGATGACCCTCACAAGAATTCTAACACACAAATAAATAACAATTAGTTAATGTTATATTGCGTTAACAATTATCAAATAGGGTTCACTATACCAGCAACGTATACGTTAGTTTACCTGATCATAACTTTTAAACATTATGAAGCTGGGTTTTTCCTTAAAGTTTGCTGATCTACATCACTGATATTTAGTGACTTTAAACATTCCGTTCTTCATTTGAAAAAAAAAAACAGTCGTCCATAGTTTAGTGACTTCATATGGGTTGTTAAACACATATCCTGGCCAAATATAGCTGTAACTGTCTCTTACCGTTTTATTCAAACTCTAGAAGCTCAGCTGTGAATAGCATCCCAAACAGAAATGTATGTGTGTGTTTATCTCAGTATTTTGGGACCATAGTTCTACCTAGCAAGCAGCTGAAACACACATGACGTACGTACATTCTTAAATATCATTTCAATTATTCATATCGTTATCAGAACAACACACTAAATCTGTGCACATACCGACCTACATTGGTTTGATAACAAAAGATAGTTCACTTTGTTATAATTATATAGGTTATTTTATTTATTAAACCAGCTATCATTGTCATAAAAATTACAAAATTATTATTTTTTTTCCATTTAAATCCAAAGGAAAAAAGGCCAAAAAAAAAACTGTTACTATTTATTAAATATCATGTTTTTGTTTATAGCTAACATTCATATAGTTCAGTTTATTAAAAGCAACCAAATTATAAAAAACAGAAATTCAAATTATCGATATAATGAGATTTGATTAATTGGTCACACAATTATTAACAATTGTAGTTCCTGCAATACAGCGGTTGATATTTCTCTTTTAAGCTCAAAATATCTACAAACCTGCCAAATGGAATGTACTAAATATTGGCCATTAAATATTATGCAAAACAAGGTCATGATTTTTTTTTTAAATATGTGTCCTAGTAGAAACTGTATAGTCAGTAAACAAGCCGTGGAAAAAATAAACCGCTTGATTTTGTTCCTAATGTGGAAAGGAAGGGTCTAGATTGGATATTTTCCGATTGGGGTTCATAATTTTGCTGACATTTAGGAGTAGCGTAAATTATATTAATCTAACAAGCAAGTACGCCAACGATATCGCGCGTTTTGATATCAAAGTAATAAACGGAAGGATAGTGTGGGATCAAGCTGTGTAGATGAGTTGGAGGGGGGGGGGGGAGCTACAGGACATCACCCCCTGGAAATTACCCCCCCCCCCCGGACATTCCCCCCCCCCGTATTTACCCCCCCCCCCCCCTCGGAGCAATTACCCCCTGTCAATTACCTCCCCCCCCCCTCTCTCAAGTTAGAATCCTAACTTTAACAAGTATTCTATACCTATATACTACTTTAATCCAAACGTTTAGAAAAAGACCAAAACCTAAGCATCCACTTTAGCCTAAAACTTCACACAAAACCAAAACCACCGCTAGACACAACCCTAACCCTAACCCTAACCCTAACCCTAACCCTAACCCTAACCCTAACCCTAACCCTAACCCTGACCCTAACCCTAACCCTAACCCTAACCCTAACCCTTACCCTAAATCTAACCCTAACCCTAACCCTAGCCCTAACCCTAACCCTAACCCTAACCCTAACCCTAACTCTAACCCTGTCCGGGGATGGGGTAATGTCCTACTGGGCAGGGCGTAATTTACAGGGGGATAATTGACAGAGGGTAATTACTCCGGGGGGTAATGTCGGGGGGGGGGGGGGGGAATGTCGGGGGGGGGGAATGTCGGGGGAGGGGGTAATTGACAGGGGGGAAATGCCCTGTTTCCAGATGGGGGGATGAATATTGTGGCTAAGATTTTAGTCTTTAGCTTTATTTATGTGTCTTAAAGTAAGTAAAGTTCCATTTCGAACCTCACAGTCCATTCGGCTAGTGAAGTAGAGTTCACCTGTTTATATGACCTTAGTTCTAGAAACTTGACACCGAATTCGAACTCAAGACTTTCAGATTAGCAGTCGTATACTCTACCATTTGATTACTTTGTCCAATATTTCTGTCACTTACTTCCCCAAAAGTTCCTTAAAGAGTAGTGCATATGTCTGGAACCAGTGTTTCTTCCAGACTTTTTTCTCCGGGGGGCACTTGAAATTTTCGGGGGGGGGGGGCGGTAGACTTTCTTCGGGGGGGGGGGGGCGGACACTGTTAAAAGTATATATTTTCTATATACATTATATAAATTTCATTTCGTTCGGGGGGGGGGGGCGGTAATTTTTTTTCTGGAACACACTATGTTTGCTTACAAAGATCTCCAATTTTCCCCTGTGTGACACGCCATGATGGGGTTATGGTCGTATGCTTTATGGGTCCGCAAAATACTTGCAAAAGTCATCTCATACGGATTATTACAGTCCTACGTGTATAAGTCATTAGATAAACCCTTCAATACTATATACTATACCTGCTTAAGTCATTACCTGTATGCGTCGACATCGTATGTCCACAAGTTATCCGATATATAAGTCATCACTATACACGCATACGTCATCACACGTATGCGTCATCATTATACCTGCACAAGTACTACAAGTACTCTAAGTGTTATACTTTTTTTTCGCTGAATGAGAGGTCGCGTATTGCGCAGCGGTTTAGTTTTGACTTGTTGATAGGTACTACGGGTGGGGAGTTGATTGCTTGTAAAACATTTTCTTTGTTAGCTTTAGATAGGTTGGTTGTTGCTGGCTTATCTTGTTCATCATTTCCTTTCTTTTTGAGGGCGGGTGGTGTTAACTCTAAGTTTGCTTGCTGAGTTGTTTGTGGGGTAGGTATTTTTTCCGTTGTTTTGACTATTTTGTTGATTTTCTGCTGTGTTGTTGTTTATCTGGTACAACAACTGTGTTAGATGTTGGGGGTGAGACTAGTTGTTTATCTGTCATTGGGGGGCCATTGTTGGTGGCTATCTCTATGTTGTTGTTGGTTATTCTTGTTTGTAGCCTGGCAATGGTTTGTCTAGTGTTTGTTTGACCGCATGTTTGTCATGCTTGTCGTCTGCCCGGTATTGCAATTCAAATGTGTATTGTTGTGTCTAGGTAATTTATTTTAATGTAGTATTAGATGTATTGTAGTTTGTCATTGCAGATGGTGAATTTACGGTTGTTAGTGTATGTGATTAAAGTGATGGCGGGTTATGTTTTGCATAATGTTCTAAGTCCTTTGAGGATTGTGTTGTTACTAAGTATAGGTGGGACCCATTTGAGTGTCCCGCTGACTGTGTCTTTATGGTTTGTGGAGATATCCATTGTGTGGGGATATCCAGTGTGTGGGGTCTTTGTTTTTTTGTGGTGTCGTTCAGATCTGCTACATTAAAGCTGTCGGGCGTGAAGTACCATGTATCTGTACGTCTGTAGTTCCGTAGCAGAATCCGGTACAGGCGGATTAAACGGCGTAATATGGACCAGGAAGGTTTTGTTGGCTATTGGTTTTGATGATAACGTGCATTATTATTTGTATTTGAACCTTATACTTTTTTTAAATACTTTTTTGCAATTTAAAATATGTACAGAAACATCAACATATTTTACATAATTTTAATCATCTAAAGAAATCGAAGTGTTTTACAAATGAACGTAATAATAAAATGTGTACATGGTTGTCATTTATGTTGTTATACAAAATTTAAAGGGATTTACAGTAAAGGGGGTAATGGTAAAACTAAAGCGTTGCACTCCGGATGGACAGGGGCTCTTCGGGAGGGGTGAGGTCAGACCGTATTCTAATTGGAGATTTATCCCTATTACCAAGGGATCCAAAATTTAACTTTTTTCATTATTAAAAAACAAAATTATCCTAGTATATATTCCGTTTTTATATAGCAGTAAAGACCAGTTACGTTAAAGTTTACAAAAATGTATTAATGCATAACTTTTATGTGTTTTTTTACTATAATATTTGAATCTCTTTCTTGTTCATTTAAACGCTAGTATGGTACATAACAAATGTTAGAATCTTAAGCATGAACTAAACAATGACAATTCTTTTGTACGCCAGAAAAAAAGTGTCAAATTTGCTTTATTACCTCCCTTCTTTCATATTTTGTTTTCATTGTTTTTATTTGTATGTAGGCTCAGGCCAAGGCTTTGTTTATTTTGATCTGTCATTCTCTCTCTCTCTCTCTCTATCTCTCTCTCTCTCTTGACCAACAGTTGAAAACAGTAATGTATCTGAACGGAAACACGGCAAAAATTGTCACAGGTCTTTAGAGGGTCGCAAAAAGTGTTTTTTAAAAAGTTACAAAAATCAAATTTTGTTCTGATATATGTAATTAAATTCGTCGAGGTTTTAAGAAAACAGACCGCTAAAAGTCTTTACAAACTGATTATTTGTTATTTAAAATACATGCAAGCGCATGATAAGTCATTTAGTTTATTATGTTCTTCTAATAGGTGCTCAGTTATTCTATAGAATGGTATAGGGAAATACTGAGTAAACAATTTCAATTTATTTCAATTTATTTCAATTTATTTATTTCAATTTATTTCAACTTATTTCAATTTATTTCAATGTATTTCAATTTATTTCAACTTATTTCAATTTATTTCAAATTATTACAATTTATTTCAACTTATTTCAATTTATTTTAATGTATTTAAATTTATTTCAAATTATTTCAATTTATTTCAACTTATTTCAATTTATTTTAATTTATTTAAATTTATTTCAAATTATTACAATTTATTTCTATTTATTCAATAACGGTAACAAAAGGTTAGAGTGAATCGCTATGTTAGTTATTGAATACTTTATTAAAATGGAAGAAGCGCCTCACACTTTTCGTATAGTTAGTGGTGCATTATTATACATTTAATAAAAGTACTATAATTTCTTCTTTTTAATGCTTAAGTATAAGAAAGCTTGTGGTTAAAACATTTTTTAATAATAATAATAATAAAAGTTGTGTATGTCTTTAATGTGTATATATATATATATATTCTGACAATTTGTTTTAGCTAAACATTTTGTGCAAGTAATGAATTGTTAAACTTGGTAAAACGTTGGCTAAATAAGTGTTTGCTCTCATGATTTTCTGGACAATAACTGAAAGACGTACGAAAAATAAAACAATACTTTATTACTTATTATGTATTTATCTTTTATAGATTAATGTGTTCCTAAAGAGCCGTTCTAATTTTTTTTTTCTATTTACTTGAGTTTATTAAAAAATGTATTTACTTTTACGAATAAATCAGAGGTTTTCCAATACGCGAGCTGGCTCCATACAGGTTTCCAAGTGAGAAGAACAGACTCTCTAAATCTAGTCCAACACACTAACGGTGATTTCCGTGAGGTTTTCATTGAAACGTTACTAATCTTCTATTTTTAAATGTGTGCCTTGTTTTCCAGAAGTTTAATTGAATGTGAACAATCTCAGCACTTCATTGCTTGGATCTTAGTTGTTTTGGCGCTAGGTTGTCCGCACTACCAATAAGACACCCCAGGGCATGCTATAAGCTACAGTCGACGCTGGTTACCCCTCGGCGACGGCCCAGTTGTCACGGGTCTTCATCGGTTATATTTTCTCACGAGTGATGGGAGCAAACCCTGGTTAGATTTAGTCATCGAATGTATTAGCGAGAGTTATCCCTATTGTAGGGTACACTTGTAAACTACTGTAGGGATGCGTCGTATGTGATTCGTTCCGGATGACACTGCCGCCAGTGGATTCAAATAATAACCCCACTTCCCAATTTCCCATTTCCACAATAAGGTAGCCACTTAATCGGAGAGCTAAATCAAATGTTGCCTTGGGGCGTCGCCATTCCAATATGTTATACCTATAACCTTTGAGGGGCTGTACTCAACAACTTCTCAAATTTTCATGGCGAAATTAATATCTGCTGACCAGTGCTGGCAAGTGTCTGACAAAATGTGCCGAAGTGATGAAAGCACGGTTAGGAATTGTACAAACGATACATTTATTCATCTGATACTTACGAAGCTAAGAAAGATGGTGTAGGCTCGGAAAGAAACTCCCGATGAACATTAATAGTACCGAATTTAGGATGGTCACTACTACTTTTCCCAAAATTATTAAAAAAAACTCACTCAACGGGGATAATTCAACATCTACATATTTACTATCACATTTCTTGTAAAAGCAAAAACAAGTAAACATTTATAAAAACTAAAGTTACTAGAACAATATTCATTTTAATTATATGCAGGATACGGGATAGTACGGGATACAAGTTCTACCAAAATCACAAATTCGAGCCCCTATCCAATGCCACCCAAAAAAGTACCGTACATTTTAAAAGCCCACACCATATTTACAAAGAATTTAGCTGGCTACAATGTGTGTTTGATTGCAAGGGAAATAGAGCCTGGGCTAGACAATGGTTAACAAAATGCAATTTTGAAAAACATGTTTTTAATATGTCAATAAATATGACGACAATTTTCGACCCCACGTTTGATCCCCACCCCCTGCCCCATCCCGCCGCAGTACACTTTGGTGGACCGGTCGAACAGTTATAATGTCATTGTGTGAACGTGTTCCCTGCCCCCTATTTGGCTATCTAAGGGGAATAACGAGTCTTTAAAAGTCGTTAAAAGTTTTTCTTATCGTATACACTACAGCTTGTGAAGTGATTAATGTTTGCGGAAGAATAAATGTTAGTTATGGTCGGTTGTGGGCAGTGTTTCTTCCAGACTATTTTCTCCGGGGGGGGGGCACTTGAAATTTTTTTTTTGGGGGGGCGGTAGACTTTCTTCGGGGGGGGGGGTGGGGAGCGGACACTGTTAAAAGTATATATTTTCTATATAACTTATATAAATTTAATTTCGTTCGGGGGGGGGGGGGGGCGGTAAAAATTTTCGGGGGGGGGGGGGGGGGGGGGGGGTTTGATCCCCCCGAACAGATGCCTAAAAGAAACTCTGGTTGTGGGACCCCTAAATGGGTTGCCGCACCCCCCCCCTCGCAACTTGGCGGCTTGTTAGTTCCGCACCTGAGCCAAACTAAGGGCTAAGCTCGACATTGGTGTGTCATGCTACACATACAAACATTCAGATAACGCTTATCGTCTAGTAGCCAGACAGTAGTTGAAGCAGTCAATTGAATGATCCCCCCTCTCCACTCTGCTAGCATAGAATGAACCGGTTTAAGTGTTGAAGGGAGATAACTACTAATAACTAAACCAGAAGTTTAGATAACAGTTACCAGTCGTTTAAAAAAGCAAGTATGCTCTACAAGAAATCTATTTTGTGGGCAGTTGTTTTCTTGATGCTGTTAAGTGTTATATTAATGAACTATTTTGTGGATATTTCTTTAATTGACTTCAAAGGATGGAAAAATGTGTTTAAAAATATTACAATATTTGAAAAATTGTTAGAAGTTTTGGATATTTCATGTGTAAACACTGCCTTTGTTATATGTGTGAATTTCTCAACATCGGAAATGGTAGACAAAGATGGTGAAGATTTTATTTCACGAAAATACTCAACTAGTTTCAATATGCATCTCAACAATGTTCATAATGTGTCTGCTACTTTTAATCGTACAAGTATTCAAAATAGAAGAGATTTAATTCACGATTTCCATTATAAACCTTGTATTCTAAACTCAAGCCATATAAATCTATCAAGTAATACTACATGTAATAATACAATTCTAAACATAGATGAATTATTTCGTTTAAATAACAAAAAATCATCTTCGTCTTTAATCGAAATAAGTGTAGTCAATATGCCAAGTTGGTTAAAATCATCGTTTACACCAAGCCCTCGGTGTGCTGTGGGTAGGTGCCGGTTTAAGGACGGTGGCGTGTCTAACGAGACCGACGTTGTCATGGTGATGGGTGTTAGACTACAGGACCAGCATAAGCCGCCAGTCAGATGGCCGGGTCAGCTCTACGTGATGTTTGCCCATGAGTCGCCAGTACACTACCAGAAAAGTTCTCTACAGAAAGGTGGGTCTCTGATAATCGCAGTGATACATTTCTCTATCGGTGAATCTAATGCTTCTGTCTTGAGCTTACACAGAAAAACTGTCAAGAATCTCATAATCGTATTAGTCCTTATTTCTACGATTGATTTCATTAGGGGCTCACACAAATTCTCAGGAATCTTATAATTTTAGTAGAGGAGCTCAATAGACAAATGCTTATAACAGGAGCTTACATAGATGAACTGTTAGACAATCTGATATTCTCAGTAGTCCATATCTCTATCGATTAATCTAATGCTTTCATTAGGGGCTGTAAAGAATCGGATAATTTCAGTAGTCCATAACTCTCTTGATCAACCCAACGCTTACAACAGGGACTCATACTGAAAAACTGTCAAGACTCCGATAATCTCTTCTGTCAGTATCTAATTCTTATAACATGGGCTCGCACACAGAAACACTGTCAAGAATCAGCTAATTTCAGTAGACCAGAGCTCGAAAGATAAATGCTTCTAACATGAGCTTACATAGATGAACTGTTAGACAATATGATAAGCTCAGTCTTCTTCTTAACCCCGTTCGTGCCCAACACTATGCCCAGCCTCCTTGTTCACGGCTGGGTGGACTCAGGAACGTTCCATTTATTTGAACCCGGATTCGAACTTGAGACTCTAGAGCTAGCTCCCTACCGCCAGGCCACGCCGTCCAGATAAGCTCAGTAGTCATTAACTATATCGATTAATCTATTGCTTATATTATAGCTCACATAGAAAAACTGTCAAGAATCTTATATCAGTATTTCGGCACCCCGTCAAAAGAGCGCACGACAAAAGAGCGCCGACATAAGAGCGCAGACAAAAGAGCGCCGACATAAGAGCGCCGACATAAGAGCGCACTAATTTCCCGACAAAAGAGCGCCGACAAAAGAGCGCAAACTAAAGATCGAAAAAACCATAATTATTTAATAAATAGGAACAAGAACATTAACTCAGATCAGAAGGCATCATTTGATGTTAACTCTTTATTGTTTTATTAAAAAACTAATTGTTCAGTTTCTTTGACTAAAAAACTGGTATAATCAACGTGAAGTCCAATTATTCAAAACGCAATCTAATAACACATACAAAGATTTTAAACGTTAGGCCTAAAGTGAGAATATAAACTGAAATTAAATGTAACAAAAATGAAAATATATTTTAAATTAATAAAACGTTTCTTTATAGTTGCATATATTTTGCTAAGTTGTGCGCTATACCTCGTATAGTAGCCCATCATTGAATCATTAGCATAGGTTGAAGCAATCCCCTGCAATCTTCGGTTCAGCTGAACATATTTGTTCTTTGAAGCTTCTGGTTGATTATCTCCAGCTAGATGACGTTCCATTTTGATTTCGATGTGATCTTGTTCCAGACGAAACTGGTTGATCAATTTATAAACGGAAGGATTATTGCAATCTACCGTTTGTTGGAATGCGCGGGGTAGATTTTTAGCAACACGATTATGGACATTCCAAATAGCAAGAGCGAAGCGCGGGTCACCTCGACGATTTCTCCTTCGCCTCCCTATGTAAGTATCCTCCCGATGATGACAGAACAACATTTGCACTATCAGCATTTGCTCTGTCTTTTCGATATCTGTAGCCTTCGACCAATATAATAACCTTCCCTTTCTGTGATTCGATCTGCTCCATGTTACTTGGGTTAGAAATATTTTCAAACTGCACTCATAACCTATTAAACATCTATATATATAATTCTCTTCTGGGAGCCGCTAGAAAACAAGCTGCAAACGCGCCTAGAAAACAAGCTGTAAACGCGCTCCCTACCTCCCCACCCCTACATGGTTTTAGTGAGCTGTGTTCACTCTAAATGTTTACAAGCAGAGCCAACGATTTTAAACGTAGGGGGGGGGGGAGGAAAGGGGGGGGGGTTTATGGTCCTTAACGAGCTACTTATAGTGTTTTAAAGATATATTTTAAGTTTCAGCGTTGGTACTGTCGAATTCACAAATTATGAATTACTGAAAATTAGAAACAACTAAATAGCGGCGTATGTTATGCAACGGGCCGGCTCGTATATATAATTCTCTTCTGGGATCAGTTAGAAAACAAGCTGCAAGCGCGCCTTTGCAGTCCCCTCTCTTCCTCTCTTCCTCTCTATCACTAACACTACCACCCCCACCCCACCCCCACATGATCTGGTGAGCGGTGTTCACTCTGTTTACATTTTACAATCGCAGAGACGGGTTTGGTGACGGCTATTAGGGGCAGATAATTTAGATTGAAACGATTTTAAACTTAGAGGAGGTAACTAAGAGGAGGCTGCTTTCACGTGGGGGGGGGGGGGGGGGGTAGTGTTTTTAAGCAAATATTTTCAATGGCAGCATTGGTACTGTCGAATTCACAAATTATAAATTACTGAAAAGTAGAAAAAAAACAACTAAATAGCGGCGTATGATACGCAGCGGGTCGGCTCGTAATATATAAATAAACACGTCGTTTTATCGTACCGCCGATTGTTTAATTAAAACAAGTGTTAACCATGTCATATCCATTTAGCGTACATGTGTTTTTTTAATTGGCTGCGCTCTTATGTCGGCGCTCTTTTGTCTGCGCTCTTATGTCGGCGCTCTTATGTCGGCGCTCTTTTGTCTGCGCTCTTATGTCGGCGCTCTTTTGTCGTGTATTTACCTCAGTATGTTGCAAGAAATTCATTATCTCAATTATCTATTCATGAAAAACATATAACTTGTAATATATATATATATATATATATATATATATATATATATATATATATATATATATATATATATATATATATATATATATATATATATATATATCGCCTAGAACCAGACTATTCTAACTCAGATTGTAAAATTGTTCTTAAATAAGTTTCAACTTGTTTTTCTTATCTTTACTATATAATAAAAACACTTGCTAAAGTATTTTTTTGTTAAATGGTGGTAACGTATAGGGCGACACGTTTTTTCCAACATGATGCCTTAGTATATATATATATATATATATATATATATATATATATATATATATATATATATATATATATATATATATATATATATATATATATATATGACTAGGCTTTTAAGTCTAAGACAACGTTCCTCTCTCTAGCCTCTTCCCCATGGAGATACGCCTTCAACATGACCCACACCTATACACAAGATTCCGATGTCTTTTGGCCAGTGAACCAGCTAAGATTTGAGTACACGCCACACTTACAGAAACCTAATTACAGTGAGTAATTATGGTAATTAACACTGATGAACATTGCAATCAGCAATGTTTACATTTAAAATAGTATTATACTGATCTCTGCTTTTAAAATAATGGTTACACGAGGTAAGTTCTCTTCTCGACTTGTTTACCTGTTTTTGTGACCTTAGCATTTCAAAAGAAACTGTTTACATTATTCATGATGTGTTAAAAGATAAGTAATAAAAAATTGATATGATTTAAAAATAAAGGGATATTTTAGATTGTACAAAGCCTTACTTAAAAATAAAAAAAGGGTTTTTTTTTAAAGAAATATTATTACCAGTAGATAGTTTAACAAATAAAATGTTTAAATTTTTTATAACAAACATCTTTCGGCCTGTTTCATGTATTTTATTTTTCTATTCATACCATCGAACCTGTTAATAATAAGTATTAAATAAATACATGGGAGTTGTGGTATGGAGTCAGAACGCGCTCTTGCAAACCCCTTTTATCAAGGAATCAGAAAATGGAAATCACATTTAATTAGCTAATAGAAAATCATTACTATTTTATATTGCAAGAAACAAAGAGGCAAATTAATCAGAGGAAGGAATAGTGGAATATCGGGAAGGGGACGTTGTGGATGTGTTATGGACAGGTTGTAATTGATTATGTGTAATTGACAGGTTGTAGTTGATTAGGTGTAATAGACAGGTTGTAATTAAATGGAGGTAGTTGATTAGGTGTAATAGACAGGTTGTAATTAAGTGGAGGTAGTTGATTAGGTGTAAATGATAGGTTGTAATTGAAAAGATGTAGTTGATTAGGTATAATGGACATGTTGTAATTGAAAGGATGTAGTTTTAAGTGTAATTGACAGGTTGTAATTAAAAGGATGTAGTTGATTAGGTGTAATTGAGAGGTTGTAATTGCTGTGGTGTAATTGACAGGGTGTAACTGACGGGATGAAATTCACAGGGTGAAATTCACAGAATGTAATTCACAGGATGTAATTCCCAGGTACAATTGACAGTGTGTAATGGACAGGGTTTAACTGACAGATTGCAAATGACATTGTGTATAATGATGTCATTGACATGGTGTAACTCAATGATGTAATTGAATGATGTCATTGACATGGTGTAACTCACATGATGTAATTGAATGATGTCATTGACATGGTGTAACTCACATGATGTAATTGAATGATGTCATTGACATGGTGTGACTGACATGATGTAATTGAATGACGTCATTGACAGGATGTGACATCTCATACCCGTTTTAAAATGGATATTTAGCTGACAAATAAAGAAGGCGGCGGTTTTCATGAGTTTCCATTCGAAACACACTAACTTTTCGTGCATCTATTTAAATGCTTACAAACTAAATTTAAAATTAAAAAAAAAATCAAAGCAAACGGGTAATTATCATCTGGTTTAAATATTTACACTGTTGAACTTTATTTTAGAACTGACACAAATATCCATTTAACAGTTAAAATGGTGGAATTACTATCGCTCTATGTAAGTTATATTTATGATTACGCATCGTTGTTATCTCCGTTCCAAAGAAAATTCAGCAAAGTTTATAAACACATGCATACATTTTAATACATTCTTCTGCTATATTTACGCTATACTCATTTCGACGTTACTGGCATTGTGAAATGATATATCACTTGCTATTTCATATATTGTTTTAATTTAAAAAAATGTATAATGGGAATGAATATTGACAAGATTTGTTTTTTTAACGGCAGGTGAGATTTTTAAAATGAAAAACAGAACAGCCGTGTGGATTGTCAGTCACTGTAGCACACACAAATACGTCAAAGAAATGCAAGTATGTTATCTACATGACCATTTTGTGTTATCAGCTGTATTGTTAATGTTCAGTAAACACAGTATCGTCACAAGGGGCAGGCAAGGGTGTGGTCCGCACCCTTAGGCAACTTTTAGCGGGCGACACCAAATCGAAAAAATTATAAAAAATCTAGCCAAAACAATATTGTATCCGGTTAGAATAGTATCCGGTTAAAATAGTAGCTGGGTATTGAAGATAGAAATTCAAATATGAAAGACAGTTGGATGGAGTCGAGAACTTATATAAACTAAACATTTTTTAAAATGCTTGAACTAGATCGACCACTTGCACTCGTAAACTCTCGCAAAATGGCAGATTGTGGCCAACGGTTTTCAAATAGATGTGAAAATAAAATACATAGCGAATAATAATCAATATACGCTTCATTCAGAAGTAAATAAAACAAATACGTGAGAGAAGGATTCATATATATATATATATATATATATATATATATATATATATATATATATATATATATATATATATATATATATATATATATATATATATATATATATATATATATATATATATATATATATATATATATATATATATATGTGTGTGTGTGTGTGTGTGTGTGTTTGTGTGTGTAAACGCTTAAAAAAATTTTTTTAATACTTTCAAACAGAAATACATTGATGTGGAATTCTTTGGGTCATGTGCTAAAAGACTAGTGTGCCCTGACATAAATGACACCGGATGCCTGGATAAAATTTTCAACACCTACAAGTTTTACCTGGGATTTGAGAACTCTGTCTGTGTGGACTACGTCACGGAGAAGTTCTTCAACGCGTTCACCCCCGGCCGTCACGTGGTTCCCGTCGTCATGGGTGGGGCAGACTATGACTGTCTGCTGCCCAACGGTTCTTTCATCAACACGGGCTGGTTCCAGACGGCGAGGGACCTGGCGATGTATCTAAAGGTCATAGGTCAGGACGAGGCGACCTATACCCGGTATCTGAAGGTCAAGGACATGTACAGGCCCACGGGGTCACAAGGTGCGCTGTGTTTGATGTGTGACGCCCTGTTTGGGGATATTAAACCGAAGGTGTACGACATGCATGCATGGTTAACCGGACAATGCCGGTGACCCAAAAAGTTTGTTTAGTAATATGTTGAGAGTTTGTTAGCACATTGTGTATATTTTGTTCTAGAAATATTAAAAAGAATTATTTTGTACACGTTTTGCGTGTTCAAATTCTAAACATTTTGTTTTTAAATAGACTTATATTTTAAAGAAATTAATTTTATAAACACAACACTATTACAAAAGCAAACGTATTTTTAAAAATTTAGATACAACCTAGAACAAAATTAAATTTAATGCATTTTTAAAACAGCCTTTAGTAAATCATAACATTCTTAAAAAATTAAAATATGCAATTAACATAAAATATGGCAGAAGCCAACAGTTTAAAATAAAATGGCTGCCAGAAATAAGCCATAAGGCAGAGAGTTAAATCGGAATATACAACGTTAAATCCGTTGCTTATTGGCTAAAAGTATTTAGAACTACATACATTATCATCGCTTTTACCACCATCATTCATGTGGACCTCTTGACGAGTGTAGGGACGCAACTAACACCCCCCCCCCCTCATCGTACTCTGTTCTGTGTGAATCCTCCAAGTTTAGCCTACGAAATTCCGGCTGGTTCTGCTTCACTTACAGCTGACATTTTTCCACGTTTGTTATGTCCTACCTATCTTTCTTTTTTTGTCCCTAGACGAAGCGGATGATAGTTTGATTTACACAGGGTTAGTCCATTCCATACCAATGTGCGTTTGCGTATTTCTTTGACAGTAGGGTCGTGCCGTGCTTGTCTCCATAGTTCGGCAATGTTAATCTTTCAGGCCACATGATGTTCAATATGCTGCGGAGACATCCGTTATAGAAAATCTGAAGTTTGATGTTTGTAGTATATGTTACTCTCCACGTCTCAGAATCATAAAAGAGAACATCAATTAAAAACATATACATATAATGTGCAGTATTACTCCACACTACTATAACGGTTTAATTATTCTAGGAATTTGCAGGATGCTACACTTAACCAAGATAAAAATAAGAATGGACAAAATATACCTCAATAGTTGTGTAATTTTATTCAAGTAGATACTACAACGAAAATTATAGACACATGCTTTCATCTAACATAAAATGTCTTAGGCACTTTAACATACGTATGACAAGACCACTTTCTCAAGCACAAGATAAGACTGCACAGCGTCGCGAGTTGACACCAACTGGAAAATTTAAAGAGAAAAAAAAGGGGGGGGGGGGTGACACTGAAACTACTGAGAATTATTTATAAAGTCTTACAAGATTGAGAACTCAGTTACATTTCATCGAACAAATTAGATCAATCAGTAACTGGCTAAACTAGTCCAAAGGTTGTATCAATGTTGAAAGATTACTCGAAAAGCATTAATAAGCAACGAAACATGTATTAGTTAAAGTACATTATCAGCCATGAAATACGACTTGAGCTTTCTTATTTTGTTCGATAAAAATTTACGTGAACATACCGTAACTGTAGTGCTTTTATCAGGCAATAATGTATGTTTTGACTGAATGTTTTGTTGCAAAGGAAAATGTTATCTCCCATATCAAATTGTAAAACACTACCTAAGGGAAACAACTTAAAGAGTAATCTCTAAATCAAATAAACAAAAAAAAACGGAAAGAAATTAATTTGGATATTATGACTTTTACTTTTATTATACACAAAAAGATTTGTTATCAGAAAAAATGTAAACATTAATAAATAAATAATATCACAAAAATAATCCTTGAATATGCGTATTAATCAAACCCTTAAGTATTGAATTTTTATTATTTTATATAATTAAAGTTCGTTATTATTTTGCCGGAGAAAACAAAACAGAATATTCTAATTTTGGATCCTTTTGAATAAAGGGATTGAAACAAAGAAAAAAAAAAAAAGAAACAGTGATGTTGTTCCAATTATCCTATACCAGGGGTCGGCAACCTTTTGAAGCAGAAGAGCCAAAAGTTACAATTTTCAAAATTTCCCTGGTTTTAAAGAGCCACAAACATTTTTTTTTATTTCAAATATTTTATTTTTTTATTAAGATTATTAGTATTTGTTCAAGGAGCTGGAGAGCCGCATCTTGATATCAAAAGAGCCGCATGCGGCTCGCGAGCCACAGGTTGCCGACCCCTGACCTATACGGTTTGCGTATTAACCAACGGCAGCCTACTGACGTCTAGAAGGAAACTAAATGTATCTGCTTATTAAATAAAATCTTACATATAAGAATTGGTAGTAAAGAAAATGGATGTAAGCTTCATTTGGAACGTATTACTAAAATGTGGAAAATTAAAAAAAAAAATTATTTTGAAACTTTATAAAATAATAAGCATTCAAATGCTCTGAAAAAAAAAAGAATTTGCTTTCTTTAATAAAAACATTTGTCGCTCATGAAATATCGTACACACATTTTGGAGCCTAGACTCTTTATTAAAGAAAGCAAATTAGTTTTATTTTCTAAAATTTTCGGGGGCGAGGTGGGGCGGACACTGTTAAAAAAATATATTTTCAATATAAATTCCATTTCGTTCTAAGGGGGGGGGGGGGGGGGGGGGGGGAAGGCGTGGTGCTCCTTTCCCCCCCCCCCCCCCCCCACCCCCCCGAAGAGATGCCTGGAAGAAACTGACTGCCAATTGCTAACGCATTATATTGCCTACAGACATGTTTTCTATTAAATATATAAGTAAGAAACTTATGAGAAATCAACGTTTTAAATTCGTTACTAGTTGACAATCACATGGTTAAATTAACATGTTTTTTACAAATTAAATTAACTCCGCGAAATACGGTTAATTGTCTTAACTTATAAAAAGAGTCTAGTTAAATATAGATAGCAATCACGGATCTCCTAATTAGGTTGGTTTGTCTAATTATAACTGTGGATTTTAGACCTTACCAATATCGCTTTCAGACATTGTAAACAGTTATACGACTCGGAATATATTGTAATCGTTACATTGAGAAATTTGCTAGTTAGGGCCTACTTTATTGTCTGGCTAACTTTCTTTTCTGGGCCAACTAACTTGTTTGGGCCAACTTACTTGTTTGGGCCAACTTACTTGTTTGGGCCAACTAACTTGTTTGGGCCAACTAACTTGTTTGGGCCAACTTACTATTCTGGGCCAACTAACTTGTTTTGGGCCAACTTACTTTTCTGGGCCAACTAACTTGTTTGGGCCAACTAACTTGTCTGGGCCAACTGTTTTGCCTGGGTCACCTTTTTTTGCCTGGGCCACTTTTCTAAAATGGGCCAACTTTCTTGCTATACCAACTTTTTTTGCCTGGTCCAATTTTCTTTTCCGGGTCAACTTTCTTCTCTTGGCCAACATTCTTGTCTAAGCCATTATTCTTATGTAGGTCAACTTTCTTGTCAAAGTTAGCTTTTCGTCCGGGGCAACTTTCTTGTCTCGGTCAATTTTTTTTGTCAGGGTCAATGTTCTTGTCTGGGCCAACATTTATTTTTTGCCTGAGCCACTTTTCTCAAATGGGCCAACTTTCTTATCTAGGCCAACTTTCTGTCTGGGCCGAATGTTTTGTCTGTGCCAACATTTTTCTCAGGGCCAACATTTTTTTCTGGGCCAACTTTTTGTCCGGGCCAACATTTTTGTCTGGGCCAACTTTTTGTCTGGGCCAACATTTTTCTCAGGGCCAACTTTTTGTCTGTGCCAACATTTTTCTCAGGGCCAACATTTTTTTCTGGGCCAACTTTTTGTCCGGGCCAACATTTTTGTCTGGGCCAACTTTTTGTCTGGGCCAACATTTTTCTCAGGGCCAACTTTTTGTCTGTGCCAACATTTTTCTCAGGGCCAACATTTTTTCCTGGGCCAACTTTTTGTCCGGGCCAACATTTTTGTCTGGGCCAACTTTTTGTCTGGGCCAACATTTTTCTCAGGGCCAACTTTTTGTCTCTGCCAATATTTTTCTCAGGGCAACATTTTTGTCTGGGCCAACATTTTTTTTGCCCGAGACACTTTTCTCAAATGGGCCATCTTTCTTATCTAGGCCAACTTTTTGTCTGGGCCCACTGTTTTATCTATACCAACATTTTTCTCAGGACCAACTGTCATGTCTGGGCCAACTTTTTGTATGGGCCAACATTTTTCTCAGGGCCCATTTACCTGTCGGCCAAGGTGTTCTAACCTTTCAACATCCACCTGTTACAATTGATCTGGACACCAGGAGAGTGACGTCAGAACAGTGACGTCCCCACGGCTTCGGACCCCGCTCATCACGTGACCAGTATTCTGGACTCTACCTATCCCAGAACCATACAAATATTGTTTTTAATTGTAGCTACAGTAGCAAGAATAATATCAGATAGTGTTGCCAGTGTCGCAGCCAGGGCAGGGTGCATCTTGGAGGCTGCGTCTTGGAGGGTGCTTCTTGGAGGGTGCGTCTTGGAGGGTGTGTTTTGGAGGGTCTGAACACCCCCCCCCCTCCCTCCCCTTCATCACACACTGTCAAACAATTACAACCCCCCCCCCTACGAGTGTGACGTCATTTATGGACCACCCATATGATGTTTATTTACATGTAACACATACGAAGTCGATTACTATTGTAAATAAAGTAATCGATTTTTTAAATCTGTGGTGTTTGGATGTACAGGACTGAGATCACGTGGCCATATTGAAATAAACGGATATATTGCAGACCGCCGACAGACTACTTGAGTTAAGCCAGGCGCGTCACACGGCCTAATCACACAATCACAGAACTTATCAAATTCTTCGTCATGCATAAGAAATCAAAAGCAACTTGACAAACGTAATGTGCTGTAGTTTTTTTTTTATTCAAAGCTGTGTGATGAGATCTGTACGAGGCTGTATTATTAATACATGTGTAGCTGTGAATTAGAAAAGTTTCAAACATTTTGTTTTGCGACTGTGTATTTCAAAGCTGTGTGATCTGATCTGTACGAGGCTGTATTATTAATACATGTGTAGCTGTGAATTAGAAAAGTTTCAAACATTTTGTTTTGCGACTGTGTATTTCAAAGCTGTGTGCTTGTTTCTACTTTGGTTTTTACTTTCTCTTACACGAAGAATAGAGGAAGTATTGACATCGTGCACAAAAAATTCGAAATGTTTTAACATCTAGACGTTTTACACATCACTGAGTCAGAAAAACGTAATTTTGAAATTTTCTCTGTATGTCTGTGTGTATGTATGTATGTCTTTTAGTAAACACGGTTTCGTAAGTACCTTTTCATATATAAGTATAAAATCTTATACTTAGATGACTTTCAATTTTTGAGTTATATCCGATAGCCGGAAGTGGTACTTTACTATTTTTCCGGTTTGCAAAACAACGATAATTTTAGTACCGTTTCAGTTAAGTAGACCAAACTTTATACATAGGTATCCGTTCTTATTCTGTTAAATCAATCACATTTTAAGTGATTTCCGGTGACCAAAAGTAGTACTTTACACAATGTCCATTTTCTCAAAAGGTAAGCAATTGTTCCTTTATAAAGTACTATTTTCCGTTCTATTATAGTAAAACCTTTTGAAATTAGTTTGTGCGCGAATCTTTTATTCTACTCGGTTCTATTCTATTTTAAGAATGTAAGAATTACAAACGTAACTTAAAAAAAAATGTATTGCACGACTGCTCTTAAACTGCCTCTCTTTACTGTTGTACAAGTGGTATGATAAAATCTCCTTTTTTAATGCGGTTTCGGGTTTTTTATTACGGTAATGTGGTGTCGGGTTTTAAGTTCAGAAAATGTGGTATTAAGCCGTCTAGAGGATACTATTATACGTCTATTTATACAAATGTACTCCTTAATATAAGGTATTTTATATGACTTAATGCTTTACAACTAATAGCCATCTTTTAAAACACTGATCTTGAAATATTTAATTTAAGCAGTAATCTACTATTGGTGTTTTATTTTAATACGGCTATTTGTTCTGAATTGTTATATAAATAACCATACACTGAGGACCAATCAAAATAATAAATTGTAATATACCGAACTCGCTTCTTTTTTTTTCATTATTTTTGTTATTAATGAATTGACAGTAATTTGCATAATCAAAGTACATAATATACACTTGATCAGCTCGTTGTTGATATAGATTTAGAGCCTGTGATCGATTTACGCTAATCCGTTAGATTAAAAATACGATCGATATTTAAAATCAATCAGAAGAATTGTTTATACAGCGATTAATTAAGGAGTAATAAGAATACAGTAGTAGACGTACGGTAATACACGTACGGTAATACACGTACGGTAATTAATCAGTTCACGATTAATAATTTAAAATGTTATAATATATAGTGAAGTCGTGTCTTGTATGAAACATGTAGGTCCCATAGGTCGCAATTAATTCATGTAGCCTACAGATAATTTTAATTAAATCAGAATTTCAAGTCTATTTGGTTTATCATCATCAGGGTTCCTAGTTTAAATAATTAATGACGCGTAAGTAAGGAGGAGATCATACAATTATACAGCCGAGATCTGTTTGATTGAATGGAGACCGACGGTATTAAAACTTGTGACATTTCTTTCTACCGTGATATAAGTCCTCAGACATTGGATTAAGCTGCTATATTAATAAAACAAACATATAAACTTTTATGATAATACACTTTTAAAATGCACTGAAAACAAAGAAAATAAAACGATCTGCTCTAAAAGGCAGTTGCCTGCCCCTTCTTCGTAGTCCACCGTGACAACAGTTCACCTTAAACGGCGAGCAGTATTTTATTTTGTTATCTCCCCTTTTATGATTGAATATAGTTCAAACCCGACCTGTAGATTGCGATCTCTAAAAGACAGTTGCCCGCCCCTTCTAGAAGTCGACAATGGGGCAACTAACCGTGGCTCAGCTCAGTGGGTAATCGTGTTAAGCTATTTATCTCCCCTTCTGTAATTGAATATTGTTATCTATCAAGTGACGTTAGCATTTAATATTCTTATCTCCCCTAAGTTTCTAAATGTAAACTATATTGTAATGGCTAATACAATGTTTAATTAGATTTTAAAAATAGATATGCATGCATTGCCCTCAAAGAAGAACGTATTTGGAAAATTTGAACGAAATCGCTGCATTAGAAATTAGTCAAAATTAAGTTACAAGATGTGTCACAAACCCACAAACAAGCAATTAAACTGACGTCGAACTAAAAAAAAGCATTTAGAAATAGTCAAGATATTTTACATGATTTAACAAGGCTAATTTTTTTTTTATTCCAGCAAACATCAGTACACTGAATGTTTATCAAACACTCTAATCCTTTGTGAGAAGTTACGGAAATATTCCGAATCTGCGGACTAACTTGGGATTTGCTAAAATACTGCTCTACTGTAGCCTTCCTCTTCATTTACTTAAACCTAACTGTTCGCTGTGTTAAAAAAACAGTTGGACGTTTGTCTCTAAGAAATACAATTGCGACAATGATTCGCAAGATTCATGTATTTTATATACTTTTATTTGTTACCGTATTGGAAGTTCTATCAATGATGACATTTTTGGAGATTAATTTCCTTGAATTTATAGAAAAGAACATGTTCGTAAATAGGGGAAATACTTATGAAATTCCTTTACAAGAAGAAGAGATAAAATGCGTAAACACGGAATTAGTTATATGTCATGCCAAAACAACATCACAAGAAACCGGTAAATCAAGGGACATGTCTATTACTAAAACACTTATAAATACATTAACACATGAATATAACCTTTTGAAAGCTGATTATTACCTTTCAACCAAAGACGAGAATGACGTTTTAAATCGAAAAAAGTGCGTCGAAAATTCTGAAAATAATAACCAATCAGAAATAGACACACTGTGTACCAACAACACTAAAGCGATTGGTGGTATGTTAAGAATACATGGGAAAATGAAGAAATCTTTGCCTATACAAGTAAGTGTTGTGAACCTACCAGTATGGTTACAAATAACCCAAAACCCAAATTGTACAGTAGGAAAGTGTCAGTTTTATAATGGGGATGTGTCTGAGAGTACCGACGTTGTCATGGTGATGGGGGCTGGGCTACAGGACAACCACAAGCCGCCCGTGAGGTGGCCAGGACAATTGTACGTCATGTTTGCCGCGGAGACGCGTATGAACTAAGAGGGGAGCTGTCTTCTTCATGGTGAGCTGCTTCATAATTAAACGATATAGTTTTTTTTTTTAAATTAGTATGAGCAGGTTAATTACAAAACGAGAAAACAAAAACAAGTAAAACCGTAATCCCACGATTTATTTAATGATAAGACACAGAGTATGATATTTTTAGAATATGTGTTGATTATTTCCAAATTGAAATCTAGATCATCATCTTTTCACGTTCGTGGCAAAGACACATGTGGCAGATGAAGTAGAGTGCTTCTGCCTTAGAGACCTTAGGAATAGTGTTGTCAACATTATGTTCAGCCGTATTAGTTTTCCTAATTTGATTTAGGCACTCATCAGAACTGAGTGGACTTAGGGACGTTCTACTCTTCTTCTTCTTCCTAGTTCTTAATTTTTAGTGTTGAAAGGGATCGAGTCTTATCTGCCAGAGGGTTCGAACTCGAGACTTTTTCGAATGTATTAACCCTGAGCTTTAGCCGACTCGACCACGCCTCCATCACAATTAAGGATATGTGTCAACTGGTTATGCGATATTGAGGCCATTGACTCCGATTTCAGCCTGCTTTTTTCTTTTTGGATTTGCTTCAATAGCCTTGGTCCAACCAAGGACTGATTCCAACTCGGATTCGACCTCTTGACCTACGGGTTAGCCACACCGTCCCTGAAATCTAAATTCCGACCTACATTTTCACAATCTGTACAAATGTAAAATTATAACGTCAAATAACCTAAATATATTATTGTTTTTTTTTTTTTTTTTGTAAAAATGTAACATAATTTAGAGTACATTTTCGTGTCGTCTCTAGAAAAGTGTATGACTCTTTATAAGAATAAACGCTTGTTACTGTCTATAAGGTAATAAAACAAAATAAAGATGCCAAACAGAAATATTTTATGATTTCTTTTAAATATATTTTAATGATATAGCATCGTCCATATGGAGATATGCCTTCAATTTAACAATGACATACATGCGAAATTCGGATATATTTTGGCCATACTCAAGATTAAAATATGAGCATATTCCTGAAGATCAAAAACTAAATTACATAACTTTTCTAGTTCATTATTATTTTTATGTCTAATGTAAATAACAGAAATATTAGCTTACATGTTGGGGTCGTTTGGTCAATTTTTTTTTCCTTTTTTTTTTTGATATTCATAAAAGTTTTTTCCTAACACTATACTATTTTAAATTATAAATTATTTTATAATATTTAGAACAAACTAATATATATATATATATATATATATATATATATATATATATATATATATATATATATATATATATATATATATATATATATATATATATTAGACGTATACGGTAGATGTGGGGTGAAAATTTCTTGCCTGTTCCGTGATGAGAGCCAGTGTGACCACCGGAAGTACTTCCACGATTACAAATTCTACTTGTCTTTCGAGAACTCGATCTGTGAGGACTACATCACGGAGAAGTTTTTCAAAGTTTTCACCCCCGGCCGTCACGTGGTTCCCGTCGTCATGGGTGGGGCAGACTATGACCGTCTGCTGCCCAACGGTTCTTTCATCAACACGGGCTGGTTCCAGACGGCGAGGGACCCGGCGATGTATCTAAAGGTCGTAAGTCAGGACGAGGCGACCTATACCCAGTATCTTAAGGCCAAGGACCAGTACAGGCCTCAAGCAAACCAACAAGATCCCTTTTATTTACTGTGTGATGCCCTGCATGGAGACATCTCGCCTAAAGATTATGACGTGTACACCTGGTTAACACAGCAATGTAAGCCACCAAAATCTTTTGTTTGAGTCGTTTAAGTAAATGGCGATATGTGTTTCCAAAGCAGTGGCGGAACTAGAAAAAAGGGGCCACCCCGCAAAAATTTTTTTTAGCCCCCCCCCCCCCCCATTAAATATATAGGCCGATATATATATATATATATATATATATATATATATATATATATATATATATATATATATATATATATATATATATATATATATATATATATATGTATATACTCAAACACAAATTACGAACATAGGATACTTATTGCTGACCTGTTCGTGTTTTAAAAAATACGTGTTTTTTTTAATTAAAACAAATTACAACATCATGTCATGTGCATTATGAATTAGTCTGTTTTGTGAAAATTAGTTTTATATTATGTCTGCCTTAAAACCTCTAACATCTTAGAGGTCAAAAGAATATAAAACATGAAAGCTTTCTGTAAATAATGGTGTCTCGATTCATGTTTATTTTTATGTCTTTTTGTATTTATTTTATAAATTTTAAATACATTTTCTTTTTATACAGTGTCATTCTTTAGTTAGTAATTTATAAACAAAGAATAATAAAGAGAAGTAATTGCTTTTTAATTTGTTTAGTACAAATCTATTAAAAAGAGGCTTATGAGCATCACTATTTGACTATTTAAAAAAGGGAAATAAGTCATGGAAGTGGTTTGAACGTTTGCTTTTCTTTGATAAGTTTGATTGTAGGAGAAAGAGGACTCGGCTTTCACAGTGGTTTACAAACGAAGGAAAAATTATCAAGGGGTGGTGTCTATAGAATAAAGATAAACCAACCGCAGATACGGTAATCTTTTTTACAAAACAAAGTCAAAAATGCAAGAATTTTTTTTTAAACTATAACAAATTTTTTATGGTCGGCCGTGGGCCCCTAAATGGCGTGCCCCCCCCCCCCCCGCATTGCGGTGTCTGGCGGTGTCTGGCGGCACTGTAGTTCCGCCCCTGTGGCAGGTGTATCATTAAATTATATTACTGTTTACAAGGGGCAAAGTTATAACCAGTTTGTAGAAGAATAATGCAGTGTTCCATTGTGTTTGTGTATGAAATCATTAAAAATGTATATTTTTTCTAGCTGGTATCTTACCAGCTGGTATCTAAATGTAAATGTTAACACATATATGTAGGCTATGTTTGTTTACGAAATGTTTAAAAGGAGTATACAGCTTTTTACGCCATAATAGTAAACAATTGCAAAGATTAACATTATTGTAAACCAAAAACAGAATGTAAAAAATATAAGAAATCGTACCTAAGCATTGTACCCATGAAGCATACGGGAACCGGACGTTTTCCCGAAAGACACTTGCCCGAATGCCGTTTGCCCGAAGGCCGATTTCCCGAATGGACACTTGCCCGAATGCGACAAATGCCCGAATGGACACTTGCCCGAATGCGACAAATGCCCGAATGGGACAAATGCCCGAATGGACACTTGCCCGAATGCGACAAATGCCCGAATGCCACTTGCCCGAAGGTCGTTTGCCCGAAAAATGTTAACATTATATATTACTAAATAATCATTCGTAATCAATTTAAATTTAAAATGTTGGTAAACAAAACACATCTACGCAGAAAGAAATTTAAAAAAAATAATATTATATATTACAACGCAAATATTTTAAATTAATTTGTATTTGATATTTAAAAAGTGTAGAAACATATACTTTCTCTTCCATATATGAAATTAGACAAAAATACAATTTTCATTCATCTCCGGATTTTAAAATGAGTTTAGCTTTCTTTATTAATTAATCGCTTCAACGCATTGTCTTAACAAGGTGCATTAAATGGAGATCAAACATATTTGACTACGTTTAGTTTCTAAATTCGCCACCTAGACCTCGCCTCGTTCTTTTGTTAAATGATCACCACACAAGTTGAGCATAACAAGTTAAAACAAACTTGCTTCTGTTCAATGTTGCGAGACGCCGCGCCGCCTACGCCGTGTCATAAAAAACTATATAACCACCGCAACACGTCGGCTAAACAAGGTGTTCAAAACTTACATCAAAAGAATGTAAAGACACCGCCGCCAACATCACCTTATATTTATTAAAGAATAAAGTTTTTCTTAGAGCACTTTCACAGTTTTGAAAAAAAAATAAAAATAAAAGCTAAATTTAAAAATATTAACAACTTTGTTTTTTGCTTAGAATTGTGTTTATAATCAACATTTCAAACTTAGATTGATTAAAGAATGTCTATTTGGAAATATTATTTATTATCTAATATTAACATTTTTCGGGCAAACGGCCTTCGGGCAAGTGGCATTCGGGCATTTGTCGCATTCGGGCAAGTGTCCATTCGGGCATTTGTCCCATTCGGGCAAGTGTCCATTCGGGCATTTGTCGCATTCGGGCAAGTGTCCATTCGGGCGTTTGTCGCATTCGGGAAAGTGTCCATTCGGGAATTCGGCCTTCGGGCAAACGGCATTCGGGCAAGTGTCTTTCGGGAATTTGTCGTAGACCCGAAGCATACACTATATCTACTAACAAAAAAAAAAAAAAAAAACACAAGTAGGAATGTATTCAATATTAAACAATATGCACATGCTTGCAAACAGTGTTTCTTCCAGACTTTTTTTCTCCGGGGGGCACTTAAAATTATCGGGGGGCGGACACTGTTAAAAGTATATATTTTCTATATAAATTATATAAATTTCATTTCGTTCGGGGGGGGGGGGATGGTAAAAAAATTTCGGGGGGGGGGGGGCTTAGCCCCGAAGAGATGCCTGGAAGAAACTCTGCTTGCAAATAATAGCAACATTTAATATATTCTACTATTACCCAGTTTTTTCCTAAAAATTCATTTTGGTTTAATTGTCTTTGTTTGTTGTTACAGTTTCCAAGCCTTTTACAAATTAACTACAAATTTAGTAAAGGTACAATTTAATTAAAGCAGGTACATCTCAAAACAGTAAAGAAAATGTAAACAATCCACAATAGTGGTCATATATTAGTTTGCTTATTCGTCTATTTTGTTTATTTATCATTGTCATTGTTGCGTTTCTAAACATAGAAACTGCAAACTAAGCCTGACCAGCTCACACAAGAATTTTCTGATAGTAAGTCATCTTGTGAAAACCTCTGCATTGAAAAAGGTTATACAATGTAATAAATAGAG
This sequence comes from Physella acuta, assembly GCF_028476545.2. Lineage (NCBI taxonomy): Eukaryota > Metazoa > Mollusca > Gastropoda > Physidae > Physella > Physella acuta. The sequence continues at coordinate 296,207 of NW_026732114.1, forward strand.
CTATAATATGCATATGTAGATTATCGTCCCTCTAGAAACAAAATGAACTGTTTAATCAAAACATATTTAGCTGATGTACCTTTTAAGCAAAAACTGAAACATATAAATAGTTATCTATTCTCAAATTTCATATTTAGTTTTCACTTTTGAGGGAAAAACACGTCCAATCAGGAATGTATCGCATTTGGGCAAATGTCCATTCGGGCATTTGTCCCATTCGGGCAAGTGTCCAATCGGGAAGAGGGTCTTTGAGCGAACGGTATTCGGGAAAACAACCAGCTTTCGGTAATATGACCAATGCTCACGGGAAACCAATAACCTAGTCATGCCCGTATTTGATTTGCTATAGTTAAATTCTCATAATTACTGCCGTGTTCATTTCGTTGTAGATTATAGGCACAATTTTGTGCATTTGTAGCAACTGCATATCGAATGTATATTTTTTTTCATTTTCGGAAAAATGTCTAAAGGTGAAGGTTCCGTTTTATAACTTGCGTTATCGTCCTAAAAATAGAAATTAAGATTTCCTCAAATCTCCGCGTTTTACACCTTCTTAAGTCGGAAAAACTTAGTTTTTCAATTCTGTCGTATGTCTGTATGTGCGTATGTGAACACAATTACTTAAGTACCGTTTAAGGGGAGTTGCTCAGTTTTTTTTTATAATTTAAGATCTAAAGCGTTTTGAATAATTTTTAATATTTGGTACCTGAAAGTAAGTAAATATTTAATTGCAAAAAATAATGGTTGAAAACAATTTTGATTTGTCTGAATACCCGGCAAAACATTACGCCATTTTGAATTTTTCAGTACTTTTAAAACGCTTAGGCTTTTTTATTTATGCACTTATAGCAATCAAATTTAAACGACTTATATAACTTTATATGTTAAAACTTTTATCACGAAAACTTTTTGAAAGATCTACTGCTCAAAATTCTACAAGGTCTCAAAAAATCGCACCATTTTTAGTGCACTAAGTTTCAAAATATGCATATTTTTACTATAAACTTTTTTTCTATAAAAGCCATCACTAATCGTGTAATTAATTTTTTAAAAATTACAATACAGAAACAAAGACAACTGATGTGGCAGCTCTATTTAAATTTACTTATGGGCAAACTGCGTAGCGGTGGGGAAATTTTGACAAGGTTAACAACGTTATCACGATGAAGTAGTAGTATTCTTACAGTTTGGGCGATACTGATTACGATTACAAATTATATGAGACAGTATCAACTTTATATTAAATATTATTTTAGTTTACTAGATCTATATCTATATTAAATTTGAATAAGGATATATTCTGTATTTAAAAAACTACTCAACTTAAACTAACCCTGCTAGCACAGTTAATTATCCGCTCAGCTGTTGTATCGTTTGAATTTGTTTCCAATAGTTAGTAATTATCACAAAGTAATCGCACAATTTAAATTATTTGGTGTATTATACTAACTATATTGCGACTAAGACAACAGTTGCGCTTAGAATTCGTTCGTTAAGAGGTTATTAAATGTAAAGGAATCCAGAAAAGAAAAAATATTTGGGGTGGGAGAGGAAGAGATTGAAAGAAATTTCAGAGCGCCAACAAACATCATCCAAATGTGTCAAACTGGATACATATTTTTCAAGCTGTATGCCTTTAACTGCTACAGCAATACAACCAGATGCTGATGTGTCTCAAGATACATAAGTACAAAATGTACAAGCAACAACAAAGCAGAAACGTGAGTGTGGAACACGGCCGAGGCTATGCACACCAAACACTCCAGCAAGAACCCCCTTCCCACTCCTTCAAGCGTAATGGAAGTCCCGACTGACGACACGTCAGAGGATGTGCCTGATAGAGTGGAAATATCCTCTGACAGCGACACAAATCAAAAGTAACAGGCGATACACCAGACGAGGACTCAGCCGAAGAATGTGACACAACGAAGCAGCAAGAAGGACCAAACCACAATTCTGGAACCTCCTAACCCCAAACCCCTATTATGGACCAAGCCATGCTGGACAACATTACAAGAGGTGAAAGAGCAGAGGTAGACACTGTCAAGCACACGTGGTTAGTTGCAAACTATCGTGAATTATTTTGATTTACTGTACTGTAATGTATGATTGGTCAAGCGTATCAATGAATCTCTTCCCATTCATAATTTTTACGTGCATGACCTTATATGGAGTTTGATATAAAATTTTACTTTCTAGAAAACAACTTCTATCCCACTTATTTTAAGAACAAAAGAAAAGGTCACTAAAAAAAGAGGGCCCCATATATATATATATATATATATATATATATATATATATATATATATATATATATATATATATATATATATATATATATATATATATATATATATATATATACAAAATTGAATTAAGAAAATAGGATACTCATTTCAGGCCTGATCGGGTTTTTAAAAAAAGGGTTATTTCAATTAAAACAAATCATAACAACATGTCTTGTGTGTGAATGCTTCAGTCTGTTTGAAAACCTCTTCTTTTATTTTATGTCTGCTGTAATATTTCCGATCATCGAGCCGGTCAAAAGAATATGAAACATGAAAGCTTTGTATGTGTAATGGTTTATCGTGTTAAGTTTATTTATATATTTATTGTATTTATATTATTTATATTGTATTTATATTATTAAATTGTAATCCCACGATACATATAAATCGTGAATTTGACAAAGGTTGACGATTTGCATCATGTCTGCCTGTCTATGGAGACGATAACTTGAGTACCTTATAAGATAGGTTAGCAAAATTTCATATTTAGGAATTACATCAAATTTGTACTTCTGAAGTATGTTTTTAGTGATATCTAGGGGTCGGCGTGGTCGAGTCGGTAAAGCTCATGGTTGCTAAACCGAAAAGTCTCGAGTTCGAACCCCCGGGCAGATGAGGCTCGTTAGCTGGGGACAGCCACTCTTCTAGGAGAGACAACTCCAAAATTAAACAACTGCTGCCTTGTAGTTTGTTCTTGGTTGGACAAAGGCTATGGAAGCAAATCCAAAAAGAAAAGCAGGCTGAAATCGGAGTCAATGGCCTCAATGGCGCATAACCAGTTGACACGTAACGCTTAATTGTGTTGGAGGCGTGGTCGAGTCGGCAAAATTTGAACAAAGTCTCGAGTTCAAACGCACTGGCAAATAATTCTCGATCCCCTTCAACACTGATAATTAAGAACGAAGAAGAAGAAGAAAGAAGTGATATCTAGTAAGCGGAACTTGTACTTACTCTAATGTTTCTCAAAAGCCAATAGCAAGTGCACCGTTTAAGTAACGTGGACGAAATTTCACATTTCAAGTACTACCTTATACACACCGCAATTGTAATGTTTGGGGCTCACAGTCACCACCTAGGTAGAGCATGACTCGGCTAACAATTCAGCACTTTATCTATTGCATGAGATCCTGACTTGTGACGAATCTGCTGAACAGATGATGCCAACTTGTATCTGTGTTAGACAGGCACATTTTGATACTCAAACAACTGTTAAAAAACATTTTTTATTGTATAATATAAAAATGTAATTAATTTAATTTAATTAAACAGGGAAACAACAATGTAATTACTTGACATAAAATCTTTATTTCATTGTTACTTCCCTTTGACAACAAAGTAGTTTATTTTCCCAATTTAGTGATCGAAGTATACTTTAAAGCTTAGCTTTACAAAGGATGTTTATTTCATACATTTTTTTTTATTATTTAATCAAATTATTTAACAGAGAGTAAACTCATGAAACCGATATTGTCCCCGAATTCATCTTCATGCTATAACTGAAAATGTATCGAAATTCGAAAATAAGTAGAATTGGTGTAACAGTTGTGTATAACAATGTGTTACATATTATATTTAAATTGACAAGCAACTTTAAAGTAAAGCTAACTTGCATATCATGCGGTCAATTCGGCAGAGAAAGTAGAGTTCATGTGTTGGTGTTACACCCATAACTTAGTATGTCATTGAGTCCACATGGAAAACTTATCAGAATTATGTTTCTCCAAAACTCTTTAGGCACACATCAGATCTGTGCATCAAGAAAGGTAATCGAACATGGGAATCAAACTCGTGTCCTTGGGGAAAAAATGTGTCTTCTCTTTTACTCGACCATGTCGTCCCGTTTCTCCAGTTGCTTATTAACGCCCTGCTTTACAGTTTTCATGTTTGAAAACTTTGATTCGATGTTTTAAAGTTACACTTGTAGTTTTATCACTGCCGCTCTATCAACTTTTACAAAAGTTGTTTTATACTATAACATTTAAGGATTGTTAAAGGATTTCTAGTCAATTATAATGACAACAATGTTTACACAAATATCAGTCAATGAGAGATCAAACTATTTTTTTCATTTTTCTATTGGAGCAGGTCTAGAAACTTCGAAATATCTAAATATAACATGTGATGTGTAGAAATATTTTAAAATTATTAGAATTCCATTTTTCTTTTCTAATTATCTCATTTAAATTAGCCTTACAGGTGCATTAGACATAAACAAACGGACTTTGTTGTAAAGTTTAAACTTACAACCCATGACAATCTGGCGCGAACATCGACATCACAACATACGCTGTTTAACAACAACTTAAACATCAACAGACAACAAAGATTAAAATAAAAAAAGAAGAACAATATTTTCTTTTACAATTTAATGTCGTTTAGTGTTAACATTTTATAAACAAATGTAAACAGTACGAATATGACATTTGATAGGTAGGTTACTGTGAGTATACGGGTGTGAATTAGAAGTTTCTTCAGTCACACCAGTTGTAAGGGTACGGGTGTCTTGTGATGAATGAATGATGACAGAAATATCCAACACAGATTGAAGTTAAAAAATAAATAAACCGGTAGTGATCTCCCCTAAACTTTCTCGAATATTCTTATATAAAACAATAGGGGATGGTAACTGGGGATATAGTTATGATTTTTAATCTATTTTAAATACTTAAACTTTTAAAAATAGAATCTCATTAAAAAACAATTGCGCACCAAGCGAACGCCGAATAAAGAAGATGTGTATAATAGTGCGCAATATTATTAGTACTTTTTAAATTTACATGCGTTTTTTGAAAAATTGGAAATAGCGTAAATTAGTACTTCCGGTAAACGGAAATTACTGATAATTTGATAGAAGGTAGAGAATTAGATGTATAACGTACATGTGAAATTTCATTTATCTATCTGAAATAGTACTCAAGTTATAGGCTTTTGAAAAATTCAAAGTAGAAAAAGTACCACTTCCGGTTATCGGAAATCGCTCAAAAGTTGATAAATATATACGATTTTATAAAATACTTATATATGAAATTTAATCAACCTAGCTGTAACGGTACTCAAGTAATCGTGTTTACACACAGACAGACAGACAGACACACAGACATACGGACAAGATTGCAAAATTATGTTTTTCCGTATCAGTGAGGTGTAAAACGTCGAGATTTGTAAAAATCTCGATTTTTTTTTTGCACGATTACAAGACTTTCTCTATACTTCGTATATACGAGAAAGTAAAAATGTTCTTTATTAAAATTATAAATAAATTTCCTACCAAACTAGCCTGTTAAATACTATCTACTACTACTACTACTAACTCTACTAACACGCACTTCCATGACCTATCCTACCACTATCTACATTCTAACTGTTCCCTTCATAACCACGTCGGCTCCCTAATACAACCTTACACCTTCTCTCTTCACTATCTCACTATCCACTGCTGCCAACAGCAGCCCACGCTTCAGTCGTCAGCTGACCGTACCACGTGACCGGTCAGTTCATTTTATATTGGTCTCTCTCTGACCAACTTGCTATAGCCCGTTTCTGCAATGTACCTGAGTTTCCGACGCAACCTTGCGTCATCATAATTACATTTAATTTACAGGTAATAGCCAGCCTATAGGTATATGACAACAATTTGCCGACAAAAAGTATAAGCAAATTATTTACAACATTTGAAACAAATAAACTCTAAAATCCATCAATGTACATGTGAATTTATTTGGTTAAACAGTTTAAATCAACCAACACATTTGTTTTAATCATTTAAACGTAATACAATGTTGATAAGACATGCAGGTCTTAACACAAACAGTTTAAAGGTTCCGCCATTTTGTTTGTTTACATTGTGTAGACAAGGGGAGAGAACCACCTATTCAAAGGCGTATCCAGGTTTTCGTTGTAGGGGGGGGGGGGGCGAAATGAGCAAAAAAAGGCGCCGAATTTTTAACACATTCTATATATATGTATATATATATATATATATATATATATATATATATATATATATATATATATATATATATATATATATATATATACAATAGTATACACACACACTACAACCAAAAACAATAAACGCAACACCATCTGTTTTGTAATTCTTGTAAAACAAAATTCACATAATAATTCCTGGGACATTAATTAATTAAGACAAGCGAAATAGGGGAAATAACCACGCTCTTAATATAAATATGTATATATCTACATATTTAATTATAAATGTCAAAACAAATCAATAATTACTTTAGAATGTAATATAGTTATTTAACAGTATTCTTGTTTTCAATTTTTTTTTGTCTAAAATCAGAATTAAATATATCGTCATCATAAATGCTAAAGTATTACAGTATAATGAAAGTTTTTAAAATCAGAGTTGGGCTAAAAACACGCTTTAAATATTATAGAAAAACATCCGGAATAATAGCTTACATTTAACTAAAATATCGGTCTTTTAGTTCAGATCATACTTCTTTTAATTGACTACTGCTTTTTGTGTTCTTTAAAGATCATTTTTTTAACATAGTGATCAGGTACGGGTTAGATCAACTGGTAATTGCAAAAACAATATTCACAGAGTTTTACCTGATTCAAAAGCTATGATTCTGGCGGCATGGTACTTTGGTACATCGTTACGCGTTTTCCCAAAGGTACCTAACAGATCAGTTCGGGGTGGGGGGGGGGATTCAACTTTATTCACCGCTGTCCGGTCACTCTAGGTAAATTATTCAACCCAGTGTATACCTAGGTGTGACATTAATGTCGCTCTACATGATTGGTGAGGTGTGTGTGTGTGTGGTGAACAGAGTGAACATAGCGCCAGTTTTTAGATGACTGTTCTAAACATACATATTCAATTACACATATATACTGATTCAGAAATAGATTTAAATAAGTAGCAGTGGTATTATGACACTTTTTTTTACAGAGGGGTCCATGGGGGGAGGGGGTTGTAACTGTTTTATATAATTTGTAATCGTAATCACTATCGCCCAAACTGTCATAATACTACTACTTCATCGTGATGACGTTGTTGACCTTGTCAAAATGTCCACACCACTACGCAGTTTGCATATAAGTAAATATAAGTAAATATATAAGTAAATTTAAATAGAGGTGCCACATTAGTTGTATTTGTGTCTGTATTGTAATTTTTTAAAAATTAATTACACGATTAAAACTGTATATATAAAGTAATTATGTGTGAAGATTTATGTATACTATTTTCTAGATCAATTATTCTTAAGCAAATACATTATACAGCTGCCTTAAACTTAACACCTCTCTCGCCAAGTGGTACTACCCATAGAGGTTTTTTTAAATTGCAATGGTTATTTTTAGAATGACAAACTTGATACAGCTGTTAATACGTGTTGTAAACGTAGAAGCTACTAGAATAGTATAATTCTGCTTAATTGCTGCATGAAAAGAAATCTTGTGATTTACATAGATGTGCCGACCAAAAATAATTTTTAACAAAAATCATTGTTTAAAAATTTGAGTTTAAAAATTTCCAAAATTTTTGCCACTTTGCTGAAAATGGCCAGAAAGGGAGCGGCCGCTCCCCCTGCTCCCCCCCCCCCCCCCCCCCCCCTGCGTGCGCTACTGCAATCAGAAATGTTCGCCCCACAATAGTTTCCTTCTGAGTTTGATCCACTGTGGGGATTGATATAGATTAAGTCAGGTCCATGCCTGTAAACATAAGCTCCACTGGAGCCAGGACATGTACATGTTTTGTACCAGTACCTGGTACCGGCATTTTCCTCGCGTTTGTGTGTCCATTGTCCTACGGAGACCTGTTTAGGACAGCCATGAGGATGTGACACTATAACGGTCAACTTGTCCACATCAAGAAATCTACCGTATTTGTCCAATACTTTCATACACAGATCATTGAAGCGCCGACACATCTTGTCCAGTTCATCAACCAAATCTAAGTCACATGTCACATAACTCAACACACACCAGTCTCCCTCAATGTCTGCCCTATCCTCCACCTCCCAGCCATCAAGACTGACCACTGGACTTGTATCGTCATCAAAACCTAAAACACACCTGGTCTGTCTCGCCTCACTGTCATCAAACACCACGTGTGCGGCTGTAGACACAGGAACCTCCCCCCACACTTTGCTGGGTGTGGCAGAGACTTGACACTTGGCACAACGACACGTTTTTCCGTCACTCTCTGTGTACTTCTTTACATACCACACCCTCCCCGTCCCTAACCTCATCACGTGACTTCCTCTGTCATTATAACATGGATATGGAACTTGAGTGCCTGGGTAAAACTCTGGTCTCTCTAGACTGGTGAATTCAGACTTTACCTGGACAGTTAGGTCTGCCAATGCTTTAATTGTCTCAGACATGAGCTCGTCGTCATGGTAACGAGAGGGGAGACAATTTGCGTTGAAATCTTTAAGAGGTATAAAACCTTTGTGACCTGGATTCTTCTTACAGCCAGTATACTGTTTGGGTAGATCAGCTTCTCCTCCATAGCACATCTCAGCTTCATGATTTCCTACAGGAATAGGGGGAAACAAAGTATTTAAACTGACTAAAATAGCTTTAAACATGATATAAAGTTCTTTCAATTTAATTAATTAGCTATGTTTTGTTTAAACTAGCACAAATGTATAATTGTGTATATGAGATTTAGCTTATGTTTATTGTTTCTTACCTGGACAAAACACACCTGCTTTGTAACTGTGTCTAACTTTGTTGGGGTTTTCACAGCATGCTAAGTCTAAAAAAGAAATTAAGATTGTATATGTGATTTTCTTACAGAATAAGAGAAACATATTTTCTAAAAGGTTTAAAACAAATAAATACTTCTATACTATAAAAGTCACATATTATTTTAATACATATATGTTTATGCTAGCACAGATTTATATGCACTAAATCTGAAAACAAAACTATTAGTATGTCAGTTTTCCTTACTTACAGAAAGATATAATAACACAAACCCATCAAAATGAACAAAAAACATTCTAATTTTTTCTGAATAATTTAACATTAAAGGATACCTCTACCTAGTGACATAAAACTATCACATAACATAGTTGTATTGCTAAATTAGCAAACATTTAAAGAAGATTTATTAATTATCCTTTAAATTACTGTGCAGATACTTTATGTATGTATAATAAAGTTGTTCATTACCTGTAATTGTAGAGAATTCAGGCTTTTTGTTGGAATTTCCCATGACATGTGTTGCTGTAGATATTTAAAGTGTTTTATTAAAAACCTGCCATTGTTTTATAAGATAAAAGTTAAATACAATTAATCATTGAAACGAAGAATAGAATTAAAAGACAAGCAATATTTTTTAAATGAATGATTATTTAGTTAAGTTTGTAATGGTCTTTCAGTTATTAATACATTATGTATATGATATTCTGTATTATATCCAACACTCGAGATGTAACCTTTTAAAATTAATCCTTTATGTCTGATCAATGTAAGCGTATAGTTTTAAAATTGTTCAAACACTTACCAAAAATGTACTAAGTGTTCTGTTTAAAAAGACGTTTTCAGAACAAATACACACAGCTGTCATAACTTATCTTTGAGATCTGAAATCATACACAGGAGTATAAAATGTAACTGTTTTACTTTTTTAAAAATGAGATATAGAAAAGTACATACAATTTAAAATCAAACTAACAAGGAATAACCAATATTTTAAGAATGTATTTAATTTAAAATATTTACTGTGTAAGCAAGTCAGCTTGGTATGGCTATATTTTGACTTGAATTTAAGACTTCTCATCAGGAGGGAAAATCACTTGAATGAACACAAACAGCTGCCAAATCTGGATGACCTGAAATTAAACAGTTAAGAATAATGCTATGTAATCATTCACAAAGAAGGTAAAGCACCAAAATATACTTCAACTGGGTGAAATAGGGAGACTAATCATTATAGGATCATAACTACATATCTATATGACTTACATTACTGCAGTAAATTATAATGAAGCAGCCTAAATCCTAATTCTAGTGTTTCAATTTTATAGTTGATGATATATAGTAGACAATATTTTATGCACCATTAGACAGTGCAAAATATGCTGAAGGTGACATGCATACATCAAAAATATGGTCTATATGTCTATACTTTTTAAAAGTAGCCCTAATGATTGACAAAATCATCATATAGCAATTTAGTTTTAAAGGTACTTAAACAATTGTAGGGCTTTTGTTTAAATTCATGTTGTATATTTTCCAATTTATTGTATTAAAGTATTTAGAATCTTTTTTTCCATTGTATAGTTTAAATTCTTTTTCAAATGTATCTATGGTTTATTTTTTAGAGCACTCTTTTATGTCTCATGCTTTTCTTAGAAATAGAAATATCATATTAGATAGAAAAACAAGCCAAGAATCTGTAACAACTAAATTCACCAGATTATAAAGTTATTTGAGAGTGTGTGTAAATTAAGAATGCAAAATAGGTGCAGGGAATAGGAAACATAAGATATGACTTACGAGTGTTAGATTTTCCTACTTAGTACTAGTGGACTTACATTCTGATTTATTTATAGCCTAGCCCTATACCCAGTGGCGTAGCGAGGTCGGGTGTCACCCGGTGCGACACTTAATGGTGTCACCCCCTCCCCCCCCCCAGAGGCGTAGCGACTCTCCCCGGGGACAGACTAACATATTTTCCATTTGCACCCCCCTCCTCAAGTTTTCGATTTGCACCCCCCTCAAATTTTCGATTTGCACCACCCCCCCCCCCCTCAAATTTTCGATTTGCGTCGTCGTCCCCCCCCCCCCTCAAGTTTTTCTCTATATATTTTGCTATTTTTTGCTTTGGTGTCACCCCCCTAAATGGTGTCACCCGGTGCGGTCCGCATCCCCGCCCCTCCCCCCCCCCTCGCTACGCCTCTGCCTATACCCATAACATAAAACATATAGCCTTCTGACACATTAGATCTAGACGTTTAGACCTAAAGACATACTACCCATTAGTAAGTTAAAAGAAGTGTATTTATACTGAGGCTATTCATAATTTATAGAGCATTGCAGGTATTGTAACCTATAGCTATTCACATAAAATCTAGATTCTAGATCTAGATCTAGTAAAATACATAAGTTTAAAGTTTATGGTAAAATACTCAGTCAACTAAACTACTACAACTAGACTCGCTATTAAAAATTAATACATATAGAAATCTAGATCTATATCTAGATAATAATAATATTATTATCTAGACTATTTTCTAAATATCTAAACTAGATCTACGCTGAGACTATACTCAACACATACTTCATACTGACTTGGTAATCTAAATCTTACTTAGCCTTACTACTACTAGATCTAGAGTCTAGATCTAGATAAAGTAGATCTAGTTATTAGTAGATCTAGATCTAGATCTAGGTCTGGAATAAAGTCTAGACTACTGACTAGAATCTAGATCTACATCTAGATCTAGAATCTTGATCTAAAATCTAGATCTATCTAGTAAGATTCAGATTGCCAAGTCAGCATGAAGTAGATCTAGATCTAGATCTAGATTTTCTAGATCTAGATATCTAGATTTAGATCTATGTATTATCTTTATGTGTTGAGTATAGTCTCAGTATAGTCTCCGTAACGGCGGAATAGTCAACTACACACTACTAGATCTACACAAATGACCAAAAAGATCTAGGCTATCTATAACTAGAACCTAGAAATACAGTTACAATGAAGATTCTTAATCGATTTACATTTTATATCTAACCATCTAATTAACTAATATATTACTGGTACGTGCTACGCCAAGTAGGCCTACCGGTCTGCTAATGAAATGACCAGTGTTTCTTCCAGACTTTTTTCTCCGGACGGGGGGGGGGGGGGGGCAACTGAAATTTTCGGAGAAGGGCGGTAGACTTTCTTCAAGTGGAGGGGGCCGACAATGTTAAAAGTATATATTTTCTATATAAATTATATACATTTCATTTCGTTCGGGGGGGGGGGGGGGCGGTAAAAAAAAATTCCTGGAAGAAACTTTGGAAATGACGTGAAATGATCGTCTGCTGTAAAACTGGTTTAACTTTTTGAAGTATCGATACCATAATTTATCAGATAACTTGCCATTTAGGCCTTAAGCTACAGAAATAAGGTTTTTTTTTACGGGAATTATTAAAAAAACGCTTAAAATTCTGCATATTTTAAGCACAGCATCTTTCTTTTAAATTTCAACATTTTGTAGAGCTATGATGTGTATCTCGGTAATAGTAGAACGTTTAAAATTTTGAATATGGATATGGTCCACATTGGCATACATAAATACTAGATCTAGTTTTTTTACATACTGCAGAAAAACTGATCAATAGAACCAATCAGTTTATGTAGTTGGTCACTCTTTGCAGATCACTGGTAAAAGTATGTTTTCTATATAAATTACATTTCGCTCGGGGGTTGGGGGGGGGGGGGGGCGGTAGACTTTCTTTGGGGGGGGGTCAAACCCCCCCCCCCCCCCCCCCCCCCCCCCCCCCCCGACGAGATGCCTGGAAGAAACTCTGAGTAGAGTTCACTTGTTTCTGTGACCTTGGCAACATTACGACATAATTAATAAGTGATTATATTTCAATGTGTTCGAAAACGTTTCATATGTAGACCTTATTAATTTTTTCTTGGTAAATTCAATTTGATTATTTCCGTTAATTTAAAAACTATTGTGTCTATGGAGAAACAAATACCAAAATGTGTTTTAAACAATGCATAAATTATTTAACAATAACTTACTTCAGGTCGATTATAAAACCCCACTTTGCCATTAAAATCTATTTGCATTTCTTCGTTTTTAACCATGCCACCTGTCATATTATCTTTCATATTTCAAAACGTCACAACACCACTACCCCTCTACTCACAACACCACTACCCCTTCACTCACACACACACACACCCTGCCGACTTCTCCACGCAATGCTTGGCATTAAGTTCGACTGCTCCCAAATAAAAATAAAAATAACATAACATATCTGTATTGAACTTATTAAAAAGGTTCAGTTCAGTTAATGACAAACCATGAACAAAACTTATACACAAACTGTTTTTATAAAAGCAGACCACAGCTCAAAAATAAAGTAATAAAATTTGGTAAATTAATATCTACTGACCTCTGGCAACATTTTATAAATTTATACAAAATTTTATTCTGGAACAAGTCCCGTAATCCCTTCTCCCCATATTGTATAACAAGCCTTTATTGTTACTGTTTAACAATTTTCTTTACTTACTCAATATGATGTGTATAAGTCATTTCTACAGGTAATATAATTCGCACATTTCTTTGTATCTATTAGTTTATTTTAATCATCTGCATTCGAATAATACATAAAACCTAACGATGATTTTATACTGCATGTACGTATATATATATATATATATATATATATATATATATTTATATATATATATATATATATATATATATATACTAAAATTAGAGATGTACAAGCCATTATATTTGCTAGTGGTCTCCTATTATAATCTGTTTCTTTTTGTGACGATCTGTAACGACATGTTATTGGCAGATAAACGTTGTTTTAAAAAGCGTGCCGCGATTTATGGATGACCCTCAAACATGTTTTCGTTTAATGTATTTATCATACAAGCGATACAATAAAATTGTTTTTAAAATATGTATAGAGCTTGTAACTGTCTTTTTTTCAATTTAAATAGCTTTAAAAATAATAAATTAATATATGTTTATTAAATACAGAAAGTATTGAAATATTAATGTTTTAAATAGTCAAAATAAAATCAATAGCATTTCTTAAAGATATGAACATACTCTTTTTGGCTAAGATAAAAAGACATACTACTTTAATTTCTACTATAGTAGTATTAGACAGTACAATTAAAAAACACACATACTAAACTGGTAATCGTATGTATACTTACAAGAGAAGGTTAGTTTAACACTGCTTTGATTGCCGCTTTGTCTGTGTACTGGTAGCTCTTGGTTTCTAGGATTATATATACATAGACGATTCTAAAAGTAGACATGACTTTCATAGATCTGGGGAAATCCCTACATGTCTTTCATGTAAAGTGTTGTTGACGTCGACACCAGTGGCATAGCCAGGATCGTCTCAAGGGAGGGGTTCCAATTTTTACCCGGGGACAAACTTTCGATTTGCACCCCCCACTCAAACTTTCGATTTGCACCCCCTCAAACTTTCGATTTGCACAACCCCCCCCTCATACTTTTTATATAAATACCGAGTGCTTTATGGGGGTCATTGACCCCCCCTAACCACCCCCCCCCCCCCACTGCCTACGCCACTGGTCGACATAAACCGTTAGTAATAGGCGGTCATGTGGGTAACGACTTAAACGACAATGTATGGTGGATGGTGATTGGTGATAATAAGGCTAAGAGCTGGGACATTTTGTACATAGAGAGGAGCTATGAAATGTTCTTTTATTGGGGTTGAAGTGAGGGAGAGCTGGTCTTTCTGTAGTGTCAATACTTGTTTGGTTGGATGGCTGGTCGTTTAAATAGTCAGACAAAAACATTTACTGACCCGCCATTATTGAGTTCTGGGCCCGGGGCATACGAGGCTCTTTGTTCATGTGTTTTGTCTTGTAACAACTACTTAAAGTTTAAATGTATTCGTCTCATAATAAAACGTTTTATGTATCGTTTTATTTTTCCATCAGGTCCAACTCTTGTACCACATGCCACTACTGAGAGAGAGACCCGTCTATAAATTAGATTCCTTCAGTCATAGTTTATTCTGTTCTTAAAATCTTTACTTACGTCAACGACTGGAAGTTCAACCTGATTGCTTCTTATTGATCTATTACCAAAAATAAATCTTACCTTTCTTTTGTATTGAATGTATTAAGATCGTAGTTGTCCCAGAGTTATGAATAAAAGCATTGTCGTCACGTAAAGAGGACATAACTTGTCGGTTGGCAAACAGCCAGGATAATTTGTTAAAAATATACGTGACTGCCAATTTATTTTTTCTTATTTTATTGATTTCAACTATTAAATAGTGTATTAGTTTTTAAATTGTAAATATTTATACTCTTAAAAAAGCGTATGTTGTTTTGAAATTTCAGTATTTTATTTAGGTCTTTATCTTAAGTAAAACAAACAGTTAGATACATATTCAGTTGAAATGTTCCTTTGTTTTTATATCGTCTTTCTCAAAATTTGATGTTCTGGAATGTTTGGGAATGTGATATTTAATTACAAATTATTGATGTTACCTGCATTATTGTCATGGTGATATGACCCTAACAATGCATTCGACATTATTAGCAAAAGCAAATTGTTTAAAGATAGAATGCGAGCCGTTCCAGGCATTATTTTTTAAAAATTAGTTACTCCAGAATTATCGAGAGAAAACTACTGCGCAGTTTATTACTGTTAAATGAAGACGTTGAAAGAAAATATTATTAAATATATATATATATATATATATATATATATATATATATATATATATATATATATATATATATATATATATATATATATATATATGTAGATTTACCCTACATAATGGTTTCAATAACTAAATTTTAAAATATAAAAGACGTTTTAAACTTGTAAAGAGTAAACTTAAAGCGACAGGCACACCGTTGTCAATAGCTGTAACTTGAAGCACCTCTTGTTCTGGTGGTCGTTGATTGAGGGCACTTAGTGGGGTGGGAGAGTAGGACAGTGGGTGGGGGTTACTGTTTACCTGTAGCTCTATGCTACACACGCTGCCAGCACCGAGCTAAAAATAAATCTTTCCATAATTGATAAAGTAGTTTTGAAATCCGGAAAATAACACCATGTTAAGAAGTGTGTTATACAATATATAGACCACTAACGTGACGTAACAAGAGTTTTGTAGGATTAAACGCGGCACTTCTATGTCAAGTCTTTAATGTAGTTATTTGCGAATAAAGCAAAGAGTTTGTTATCCTATGCAGTAGGAATTGTGTATTTCACATACTTTCGCTCATTGAAAAAACACATTCAAATAATTTCAGATTTTTACGCACTGAAATTCGTAGTTTAAAAAACCCACTGTGGATTCTTTGCAATAGAAGCTTAAAAATAATTTTAGACGAAAGCATTTTGACGAAATCCAACCAGTTTTCTCTTTTTATTACAATGTCTAAATTTTCTGTCCATTTTTAATTTTAACCATTCTAAAAAAAATAAACCCTGTAGTGTCCCTGTACATTGCGTCTTAAGAAACTTCCTTTCATTAATAACGTTATTTTGTACAAACAATTTTTACTTCACATCAATGTCGTGAGACTTCACTAATGTAAACATAACCCTCTCCCATAAAATGATTTCCAGCCCTGATGGGTGTGGGTGGCCACGCTGGGTGAAAAATATAAATAATGATCAATTGAACGATTCAGATAAATCGCATAAATAATTTTTCCATAAATTTTCCCTACGCACATTTTATCTATATGGTCACATTGCTCTAAATATGCTTCTCCTTTTACTAATTATAACGACAAAATTAAACATTTGACGATATCTGATATCTGCGATGATTTTTTAAGAAAATATTAATGAATATTTCGTAATATTCTTCAGCCAGGGCCCCCTCTCCACCACGTACATCGTTGGTTGAGGTGTTCCACCCCTAATAGTCCCCCCCCCCTCTCCACCACGTACTTCGTTGGTTGAGGTGTTCCACCCCTAATAGTCCCCCCCCGCCTCTCCACCACGTACTTCGTTGGTTGAGGTGTTCCACCCCTAATAGTCCCCTTCCCCCTCTCCACCACGTACTTCGTTGGTTGAGGTGTTCCACCCCTAATAGTCCCCCCCACCCCTCTCCACCACGTACTTCGTTGGTCGAGGTGTTCCGCCCCTAATAGTCCCCCCTATCTACCACGTACTTCGTTGGTTGAGGTGTTCCGCCCCTAATAGCCCTCCCCCCTTCGCATGTTAATTTACTGACAACCCTTGAATGAACTCTAAAAATAACATACAAAAATTGGCAGTGAACCATATCGATTAAGTACTATGTGGTGGCTCAATGTGTTTAACATTCTATAAACTTATCTTCTTCAAAAAGCGAAAAACAAATCAATACGACTCCGTTCGATTGCATAAACTTTAAAAATAATTGTGTTAAATTTAATATAAACATTTTAAATATGATGAAATAAAGAACTAAGACAAATTATGTCCTAAAAACTAGACAAAATTGATTCATAAATATAAAAATAAATAACTCCTAACGTCCCGAATTCGGGACCCGAGCATATGAGGCTCATTTACCTCGGGCCAGCAACCCATGTAGAAAAGAAAATTCCGAGAGAAAACAACTTTTGCCGTAAGTTTGTTCTTGGGCAGTTTACTGTTTTGGAAGCACATCCAGAAGGTATGGCATCAGAGTATCTTCCAGGCATCTCTCAAAATTTTTTTACCACCCCCCGAACGAAATGAAATTGATATAATTTATATAGAAAATATATACTTTTAACAGTGTCCGCCCCCCTCCCCCCGAAGAAAGTCTACCGCCCCCCCCCCCCGCGCCCCGAAAATTTCAAGTGCCCCCCGGAGAAAAAAGTCTGGAAGAAACACTGCATGGCATAACGTTATAGTTTTATTATGTTGAAGGATTGCCACTTCAATATTAACCATTTTGAGCAGTTGATCAAGAAAGTCTAAAATTAACTGCTAATGATTATTAGTCATTAAAAATATCCATACAATACAATAGACATATGTCTAAAGGCTTATGTAAGAATGTTGTTTAGGGGTCATTTATAAATGACGTCACGGGTTTTTTTTTTTGACGACTTTTACCTCCCCCTACTCTCCGTCACACATCGTCACAAAGATCTAGATCCACCAGTTAAAATTACATCGATATTTTTCCAAAATCTTGTCTGAACTTTGTCAAAATAGAGTATTTTAATCAATTTCTTCTAAAATTTATTAAAACAGTTTTCTTAAACGCGAAATAACGTCTGAAATTCGTTTTCTAACATTGCTTTTTTATAATGCAAAAGTGTTATGTCGCACCAACTGAACCCCTCCCCCATCATCACACACCGTCACAATACTACGGACCTCTCCCCTCATCACACACCACCGTCACAAAATTTCGGACCCCCTCGCCCCTACGAGTGTTACGTCATTTATGGACGACCCCTTAGCACCTTGGAATTATGTAGTAACAAGAGATCTATTATAAAGCAACCAGTACATATGACAGGGTACTTTGTTTTATTTGTGTAGGCCTATGTGTTCAGTTGTTATTTTTCTGTGTGTTTGCATGTGGTTGTGCGTGTTTGTTTGTGTTTGTGCATGTTTATAATCAAACAGACACTCAGCGATTCTGATAGATCTAAAGGCAGAAGATATGAATTTTTACTAACAAATATAACAAACGATTACGCTGGTTACACAAGAAATAGAAACATTAATATCTTTTATAACTGTTTTAATTTACGTGTGCATATGCTAATTTTCCATTAATTAATTAATACAGTACAATCAACAGACTTTTCTTTTAATCGTAACCGTT
>NW_026732114.1:317500-361661 GCF_028476545.2 Physella acuta
GTGGGGTGAAAATTTCTTGCCTGTACCGTGATGAGAGCCAGTGTGACAACCGGAAGTATTTCCACGATTACAAATTCTACTTGTCTTTTAACAACTCTATCTGCGAGGACTACGTCACGGAGTTTTTCAAAGTGTTCACCCCCGGCCGTCACGTGGTTCCCGTCGTCATGGGTGGGGCAGACTATGACCGTCTGCTGCCCAACGGTTCTTTCATCAACACGGGCTGGTTCCAGACGGCTAGGGACCTGGCGATGTATCTAAAGGTCGTAGGTCAGGACGAGGCGACCTATACCCGGTATCTTAAGGTCAAGGACAAATACAGGCCCGCAGTAAAACAAGACAACCCTTTTTGTTTACTGTGTGATGCCCTGTATGGAGACATCTCGCCTAAAGTTTATGACGTACACTCCTGGTTAACACAGCAATGTAGGCCACCAAAATCTTTTGTTTGGGTCGTTTACGTAAATGGCGATATGTGTTTCCTAAAGCAGGTGTATCAATAAATTATACTACTGTTTAGAAGGGGCAAAGTTATAACCAGTTTGTAGAAGAATAATGCAGTATTCCATTGTGTTTGTGTATGAAATCATTAAAAATGTATATTTTTACTAGCTGGTATCTTACCAGCTGGTATCTAAATGTAAATGTTAACACAGCTATGTAGGCTATGTTTGTTTACGAAATGTTTAAAGAGTATATAGCTTTTTACGCCATAATAGTAAACAATTTCAAAGCGCAACATTATTGTAATCCAAAAAAAAAAGAATTTTAAAAAATATAAGAAATCGTACCTAAACATTGTAACCATGAAGCATATTCTATATCTACTAACAAAAAAAAAAAAGCAACACAAGTATGTATTCAATATTAAACAATATGCACAGAATTGCAAATAACAGCAACATTTAATATATTCCACTATTAACAATGTATTTCCTAAAAATTCATATTGGTTTAATTGTGATTGTTTGTTGTTACAGTTTCCACGCCTTTTACAAATTACTTCAACTTTAGTAAAGGTACAATTTAATTAAAGCAGGCACATTTCAAAACAGCAAATGAAATGTAAACGATCCGCAATAGTTGTCATATATTAGTTTGCTTATTCGTCTATTTTGTATATTTATCATTGTCATTGGTGTGTTTCTTAACAAAGAAACTGCAAACTGAGCTTTACCAGCTCACACACGAATTTTCTGATAGTAAGTCATCTAGTGAAAACCTATGCATTGTAAAAGGTAATACAATGTAATAAATGGAGCTGTAATACACACATTTAGATTATCTTCCCTCTAGAAATTAAATGAGCTGTTTAATCAAAACATATTTAGCTGGTGTATTTTTTAAAGTAAAAACTGAAACATATAAACAGTATTCTATTCTAAAATTTCATATTTAATTTTTAATTTTGAGGGAAAAACACGTCCAATCAGGAATGTATCCTATTCGGGCATTTGTCCCATTCCGGTAAGTGTCCAATGGGAAGAGGGTCTTTGAACGAATGGTATTCAGGAAAACAACCAGCTTTCGGTAATATGATCAATGCTGACGGAAACCAATAACCTCGTCATGCCCGTATTGGATTTGCTATAGTTAAGATCTCATAATTACTGCCGTTTTAATTTCTTTGTAGATTATATGCACAATTGTGTGCATTTGTAGCAACTGCATATTGAATATATTTTTTTTTCATTTTCGGCAAAATTTCTAAAGTTCCGTTTTATAACTTGCGTTATCGTCATAAAAATAGAAATTAAGATTTCCTCAAATCTCCACGTTTTACACCTTCCTAAGTCAGAAAAACTTAGTTTTCCTATTTTGTCGGTATGTCTGTATGTGCGTATGTAAACACAATTACTTAAGTACGTTTAAGGGGAGTTGCTCAGTTTTTTTTTTCGTTTTTTTTTAAATTTAAGATCTAAAGCGTTTTGAATAATTTTATAATATTTGGTATATGAAAGTAAGTAGATATGTAATTGCAAAAAATAATGGTTGAAAACAATTTTGGTTGTCTGAATACCCGGCAAAACATTACGCCATTTTGAATTTTTCAGTACTTTTAAAAACGCATAGGCTTTTTTATTTATGCACTTATAGCAATCAAATTTAAACGGCTTATATTACTTAATATGTTTAAACTTTTATCACGACAACTTTTGAAAGATCTACTGCTCAGAATTCTACAAGGTCTGAAAAAATCGCACCATTTTTAGTACGCTAAGTTTCAAAATATGCATATTTTTACTATAATTTTTTTTCTATAAAAGCCATCACTATTTGTGTGATTAATCTTTAAAAAATTACAATTCAGAAACAACTACAACTGAAGTGGCACCTCTATTTAATTTTACTTATGGGTAAACTGCGTAGCGGTTTTTTTTGACAAGGTCAACAACGTCATCACGATGAAGTAGTAGTATTCTTACAGTTTGGGCGATACTGATTACGATTACAAATTATATGAAACAGTATGAACTTTATATTAAATTTTATTTTAGTTTACTAGATCTAGATCTATATTAAATTTGAATAAGGCTATATTTTGTATTTAAAAAACTACTGAAATTAAACCAACCCTGCTAGCACAGTTAATTATCCGCTCAGCTGTTGTATCGTTTGAATTTGTTTCCAATAGTTAGTAATCATCAAAAAGTAATCGCAACATTTAAATTATTTGGTGTATTATACCAACTATATTGCGAATAAGACAACAGTTGCGCTTAGAATTCGTTCGTTAAGAGGTTATTAAATGGAAAGGAAACCAGAAAAGAAAAAATATTCGGGGTGGGAGAGGAAGAGATTGAAAGAAATTTCAGATCGCCAACAATCGTCATCCAAATGTGTCAAACTGGATACACATTTTTCAAGCTGCACGCCTTTAACTGCTACAACAATACAACCAGAGGTTGATGTGTCTCAAGATACACAAGTACAAAATATACAAGCAACAACAAGGCAGCAACGTGAGTGTGGAACACAGCTGAGGCTACGCACACCAAACACTCCAGCAAGAACCCCCTTCCCACTCCTTCAAGCGTAATGGAAGTCTCGACTGACGACACGTCTGAGGACGTGCAGGATAGAGAGGAAATATCCTCTGACAGCGACACAAATCAACAGTAACAAGTGATACATCAGACGAGGACTCAGCCGAAGAATGTGACACAACGAAGCAGCAAGAAGGACCAAACCACAATTCCGGAACCTCCTAACCCAAAACCCCTATTATGGACGAAGCGATGCTGGACAGCATAACAAGAGGTGAAAGAGCAGAGGTACACACTGTCAAGCACAAGTGGTTAGTTGCAACCTATACTGAATTATTTTAATTTACTGTACTGTAATATGATTGGCCAAGTGTATCAATGTATCTCTTTCCATTCATAATTTTAACGTGCATGCCCTTATAATGCCTTATATGGAGTTTGATATAAAATTTTATTTTGTAGAAAGCAACTTCTATCCTACTTATTTTTAGAACAAAAGAAAAGGTCACTGCACAGTGGCGGAACTAAAAAAAAGAGGGCCACCCCGCAAAAAAAAATATGTTTGGGCCATATATATATATATATATATATATATATATATATATATATATATATATATATATATATATATATATATATATATAATTGAATTAAGAAAATAGGATACTCATTTCTGGCCTGATCGGGTTTTGAAAAAAAAAATAATTTTCAATTAAAACAAAACATTACAACATGTCTTGTGTGTGAGTGCTTCAGTCTGTTTGAAAACTTCTTCTTATAATTTATGTCTGCTGTAATATTTCCGATCATCGAACCGGTCAAAAGAATATGAAACAAGAAAGCTTTGTATTTGTAATGGTTTATCGTGTTAGGTTTATTTATATATTTTTTTATTTATATTATTTAGATTGTATTTATATTATTAAATTGTAATCGTGTGATACATAAAAATCGTTAATTTAACAAAGGTTGACGATTTGCATCCTTGCCGAGCAAAAAACCTTGGTTTTGCAATTTTTCCGTGTCTGTCTGTCTATGAACACTACAACTTGAGTACCTTATCAGACAGGTAAGCACAATTTTACATTTAGGTATTACATCAAATTAGTACTTCTTTAGAAGGTTTTCAGTGATATCTAGTAAGCGGAACTTGTACTTACTCTAATGTTTCTCAAAAGCCAATAGCAAGTGCACCGTTTTAGTAACGTGGACGAAATTTCACATTTCAAGTACTACATTATGCCAACAGGTTTCTTATGAATTCTGATCGATTTCTTATACATGTACGTGGTACTTTACATTATGTCCTTGGTAATAATATATCTTGACTATGTTTTCATTTATGTAGACGACATTTCATATTTGCGATTAAGATCTTGCATTACTTACAATTTTTTAAAATAATATAATGGGCTCCTTTACACAAATTAAGATTTCTACACATAATTTTACACATATGTGACACACCGCAAGGTTGGCCCAATCTACTGCTGGTGACACACCGCAATTGTAATGTTTCGGGCTTACAGTCACCATCTAGGTAGAGGATGACTCGGCTAACAGTTCAGTACTTTATCTATTGCTTGAGATCCTGACTTGTGAAGAATTCTGCTGAACAGATGATGCCAACTTGTATCTGTGTTAGACAGGCACATTTTGATAATCAAACAACTGTTAAAAAACAATTTTTATTAAATATATACAATTTTATCGGTCTAACTAATACAAATTACTTATAAACAACATAATGAACATAGAATAGCCAGATTTTTAACGGAATCATTTAAGTCACTGAATCAGTGTGTGCCTGTGTTATGTTAAATGTGTCGGATTTTTAGCTAATTAGTTATTTCTTAGCTTTGTCACTAATATCGTTCAGCGTGTAGTAAAGCACATTGCGTTTTGACCAATAACTATTTCATAAATTATTTTTCTCAAACAAGTACACCATTTTAAAATTAAAATATATAGGCCTATAACTCACATGAAAATGGTACCAATAACTAGTAATGTAATAATGTATGCAATAATGTCAGCTAGCCCCCCCCCCCCCCACCCTCTAAACACACTTATATGTTACAAAATCAGTGACAAACTGGCTTGACAGTATATATATATATATATATATATATATATATATATATA
The DNA here is from genome assembly GCF_028476545.2 of Physella acuta. Lineage (NCBI taxonomy): Eukaryota > Metazoa > Mollusca > Gastropoda > Physidae > Physella > Physella acuta. Next base: position 322,633 of record NW_026732114.1, read on the forward strand.
TATATATATATATATATTTACTTTCTATTAAAAACTCTATGAAACATCTCATACATTATTTAAATTATACCAAACTGTGAGACGTTACTCTTGATTTAGTTATAATAATTTGAGTATTTAAAAAAAATTAAAACTTAGGAGTTAAACAATATAGAAGTTCTATAAATTAACAATTACTTTTTTTTTGTGTCAATTGTTTTAAATTATTAAGTAAAATTGTACTTAAATGTTGGGTGATTTGTTAGGCGCATATTTTAAAATCTTTGATTACTTGTTTATGAAATGTTTTCAGGTTTTGCTGGTACACACATGTTATACCATTCAACAATTAAAAATATTTTAAATGATTCTCTGGGTGATGTATTTAAAATGTAAATTAATTGTTTAAATTTAGATGTATTAATTAAAAGTAATTAGTTTTCACAACAGATACATATGCTCTTGTCACCACCACCACCACTCAATAATTACATCATCTGGTTATGCAGTAAAGCTTATTTTAACATTTTTAAAAATTCTAACCTTCAGAATTCCACCATAAAATCCTTGTGTGTATTGCCTGATTTTTCGTACTGTAGTCTTTATTTCTTTACTAACTGTTAAACAGAAGGATAAAAATTAAACTTGTAAAATGTACAAAGGGTCAAAATATATTAGGTGAAAATAATTTAAAATTTGTTTAACTAAACTAGAAGAATTAACAATATTTTTAAGTATGTTTAAAACATTGGTTTTAATATTAAAGAAATTTTCATTTATATCTAAATATCTAAATATACACAATGAAATAATGTATACACTTACCATTTGACCTAACTGTGTAGTGACATATTAGGCACCATTTGTTGTGTCTGATGTTGGCTGCGCTTGTGATGTCTGATGTTGGTTGAGCTTGTGACCTGTAACATCCAGTCAAATACTTTTGCAAGGTTCCTCAAATAATTTATTTAGTTTCATGATCTGAAAATAGATGAAAGTAAACAATGAATTACAATGAATTGAAATATGTAAAAACATAATGATATTATCTTTATTAATGGTTTTTTTTTGTATTTTGAAGGGAATTTTTTTGTTTCGTTGAAGAATGGACAAATGCCTAATCGAATGGTAAAATAGTTGAGTTTTTATAACGTCAAACATTAAATGGATTAGAAATTAAATGTCAATAATTTAATTACAGCACACATAATTATTTTATCTGACTTTACCAAATTACATTTTCCTCTTGAAAAGTTAGAAAACTACTTATGTCAGAAATGCGATTGAATTTATTTAATTAATGAAGCTGACTAAAATATTAAAAGGCTTTATTCGTATTTGATATTTATTAGCAAATATAATATTGTTTACAAATACCAGACACATCACAACCAAAGCATTCAGTTGTTGAAGTTTAAGACAAATGAATTATTTATATATATAATTCTCTTCTTGGGGACCATAGAAGACACCACGCAGATTAGCCACCACCCTCATCCCCACCTGTCAGATGAGCTGTGGTTCACCCGGAATGTTTACAATCGTAGAGCCGGGTCGGCTATTAGGGGAGGGGCAGTTAATTTAGATTTAAAAAGGGGAGGTAATAAGAATTCCTGACATAACTATTCATTGCCGTCTGTAAACTGTAGTCACGGACGGCTGCTTTTACAGAGATCGCGGGAGTGGTGGAGGTGGGGAGGGAGGGTGAGAATAATCGTCTTAACCAGCAGCTACTGATAGTGTTTTAAAGCAAAATATTTTCAGTCGCAGCATTGGTAGTGAATTATGAATTACTGAAAAGTAGAAAATAAAACAACTAAACAGCGGCGTATGCTTCCGGCACGGGTCAGCTCGTATACCTTATAATCAATTTCTTCTTCCAAAATAAACATTTCTATTCTACACTGATATAACTGACAATCTAATATAGGAATGTTTTTTTTTCTTTCTGAAATTATTTTCAGGTGGTAATTTTTAACTTGAGATTTCAAGGAAATGTTTAAAAAGAAAATGAAATTTTCCTTTTGAAAATGACAGTCAGCAAGGCAGAGGAAGTAGAGTTAACTGATTATGTGGTTTCAGCAGAAGAAATTTTAATACTCATCAGTTCTATGCCTAGCCTGGGGTTTACCTGCCCACTCGTCTACATAAAAAAAAAAAATTCCAGTGGGTCCCCAGAAAAAATCTTGGTGCCCAAATTCCAATTAGTGTTTTGTTGTTTATAAAAATAACATGTTGGTATTTCTTCATTTAAACTTTCCATTCTTTCCCATCAATACGTAAAATTTAGATCTTGGCAGTAAAAATAATGCAAAATGGTAATTTCAATTTGACGTCGAGACCCTTTTAAAATTTCCCTGGTTGCTTGTACACAGATTTCTGTACCTAGATATATCCACCTTTAATTTCCATTACAATTGGTAATATAAAATGCCTATCGGAGCTAGATCTAGATACAATGTGGGCATCTTTCACTTACACACAGACTTTGAGTGCTCAGCACCTCAACCACACTGTTCCAAAAGGATATATTACTGAGGCCATACAAATTAAATGATTTTTATTGCAATTTCCATACTGGGATTGCGATTATTAACTCGTCATTTCTGAATGGATGGATGGATGGATGGATGGATGGATGTGTGTCCGCAGCTTTAAGTCGTATCTCCTCCTCAACGAAGCAATATCGAGGACTAGTTCCAAAAGCAAATATGTTAAGCAAGTTCCGAGGATGATTGTGGGCCAAAAAAATTCCCGGATATCCTTCCTGGATTTCCCGGAAAAGCCAAACAAAACTCGAAGAAAAGCAGTTTTTGGCCCATATCTCGGCAACCAGACCACTTAGCGACTTGAAACATCTACTAATCGATTCCTGCCATAATTTAGAACAATATTGCCGAAGAAAGTTTTCAAAAATATCCTTTCTTTAGGTCACAATTTTTTTTTTTTAAATTACATAAACACCTACAAACTGATCGTTCTCCTAGCTTGAACGCACCCCAGCATTATACGTCTTGTGTTTTGTCCCCCTGTGAGCTATTTTTAGATAACATAAGGAAATTGCGCTTAAATTGTCACTAGACTTTTTATTAACTTGTTTAAAGATTTAACTTTAGCAGATATTTCCTTCAAAGTTAAAGTAAATAAGTTACTTCCTTGAGTCTATCATCAGAATATTTTCTTATAACCTTTATCTGATCATGTTTGAAGATTCTAGAATCTAGACCTAGATGAGAATCTACCTAGATCTAGATTCTAGATCTAGTATTCTTAGTAAAATAGTATCTCTAGATATAGATCTAGATCTACCACACATTCAGGTAATTCTAGACTATTTAAAATTTAAGTGAAATATACTATTAGTAGATCTATTTTAGTCTAGAGTCTAGTATTAAATTAAGTATTATAAAATATAAACTTAGTGTAGATCAAGATCTATTATTTATTTTAATATTAACTTATTAGTTATTATTATTAAGCATCAAAATTCAAAATAGATTCAATTTTCAAACACGTTGTGGTATTATTTACAACAAACGGCGATTCTATTCTAATGTTGGTTCAGTGTATAGATATAGATCTAGATCTATACACTAGATTCTAGAGCTTGATCTAAATAATAAATCTTGATCTAGATAAGAAATAAATGTAAAATAGATCTAGATCTGTGCACGGGTCAGCTGAATGATGAAATAAGAGCCTCAATTCTGCTGTTGCTGAAGTCATAAATATGGAATATCGAATCGAGAGTTTAGCCAACATTTCGACTACTGCGCGACGGTCATTATCACTTTAAAATATTTTATTGATATGTTTTAATATCAAATTTCAAATCTAATCCATATTCGTGTTTTAAAATCAAATATTTAAATCAATCACAAGCTTTTTTGTGTATTTTACTCATTGACTGTTGCTGAAAGCATAGTTTTGTAATAGGAAATTACAAGTAGAGTATTCATCCGACTTTGGATTAATTATTAAGCTGAGCAAAACTATCGATACTGTTGTAACTATGCCAGAGTTTTCAAAAGTTTTAAGTTAATATATTCATATTAAAGAAAAATTATTATGTGAATTAAAATTCCATTATATTAAAACCAATTTTGTTTTACATCTCTTATTAAATTGTTGATTTAATTAAGTGCCAAAATCAGCGAATGACGAAAGTAGAAACTAAATTAAGTTTAACGACTAATATAGACATAAGCCCAAATTTAAACGGAAACTCAACAAATTGGTAGAAATTAAATTATATCTGACAGTGACGGATTAATTAAGAAATTGTACGTGTTATTAATTGCTATATGAAAAGGACATACCAACATAAAAATTATTTCAATGTTCAATCCTCACAACTAAAAAGTTTAGCTTTTTGCTTTCATGTATGATTGTCCCCAATCATAGATGTAAATAGGCTACACTGATAGTTAAATATTATAAAGTCTATTTTTAACGTATTGGTTTTCCATATTCACGTGACTCAATTTTAAAAATTGGTTTTCCCGGTTCTAAAAAAGTAACATAACCTAAAGAAGAAGAACATAAATTCTTTTTTTCTAAAACATGTAATGAGTTCATACTGTTATGGAGACATTTTTTGTTTTGTTTTTACGGAAAGTTTTTCAAAGAAATTAGGCGGGGCGTTAGCGGCAAAGAAAATCTCCATGCTCAGCTCAAAAGTGTTGTACGGCACAGTGGCTGGCCAGGTTTTGTAGAAATCTAAGGGCTTGTCTTGAGGGAAGAACCAAGGGAATTGGACAATCTGTGACGAGCCATGTGGGGTTTGTCTTGAGGGAAGAACCAAGGGAATTGGACAATCTGTGACGAGCCATGTAGGGCTTGTCTTGAGGGAAGAACCAAGGGAATTGGACAATCTGTGACGAGCCATGTAGGGTTTGTCTTGAGGGAAGAACCAAGGGAATTGGACAATCTGTGACGAGCCATGTAGGGCTTGTCTTGAGGGAAGAACCAAGGGAATTGGACAATCTGTGACGAGCCATCTAGGGCTTGTCTTGAGGGAAGAACCAAGGGAATTGGACAATCTGTGACGAGCCATGTAGGGCTTGTCTTGAGGGAAGAACCAAGGGAATTGGACAATCTGTGACGAGCCATGTAGGGCTTGTCTTGAGGGAAGAACCAAGGGAATTGGACAATCTGTGACGAGCCATGTAGGGTTTGTCTTGAGGGAAGAACCAAGGGAATTGGACAATCTGTGACGAGCCATGTAGGGCTTGTCTTGAGGGAAGAACCAAGGGAATTGGACAATCTGTGACGAGCCATGTAGGGCTTGTCTTGAGGGAAGAACCAAGGGAATTGGACAATCTGTGACGAGCCATGTAGGGCTTGTCTTGAGGGAAGAACCAAGGGAATTGGACAATCTGTGACGAGTCATGTAGGGTTTGTCTTGAGGGAAGAACCAAGGGAATTGGACAATCTGTGACGAGCCATGTAGGGCTTGTCTTGAGGGAAGAACAAAGGGGATTGGACAATCTGTGACGAGCCATGTAGGGTTTGTCTTGAGGGAAGAACCAAGGGAATTGGACAATCTGTGACGAGCCATGTAGGGTTTGTCTTGAGGGAAGAACCAAGGGAATTGGACAATCTGTGACGAGCCATGTAGGGCTTGTCTTGAGGGAAGAACCAAGGGAATTGGACAATCTGTGACGAGCCATGTAGGGCTTGTCTTGAGGGAAGAACCAAGGGAATTGGAAAATCTGTGACGAGCCATGTAGGGCTTGTCTTGAGGGAAGAACCAAGGGAATTGGACAATCTGTGACGAGCCATGTAGGGTTTGTCTTGAGGGAAGAACCAAGGGAATTGGACAATCTGTGACGAGCCATGTAGGGCTTGTCTTGAGGGAAGAACCAAGGGAATTGGACAATCTGTGACGAGCCATGTAGGGTTTGTCTTGAGGGAAGAACCAAGGGAATCGGACAATCTGTGACGAGCCATGTAGGGCGTTGGTTGTCGAGTTTTTCAACTCAAAGCACAAGTTATATTTGATCATGAGTGAAAGGATCAAAGCAATAAAAATCTCCGGCCCATCTTCTGACAGTTTAAAATGTATCAACAGATAGCCCAGCATTTCTTTAGTCAGCAGAACTTTCTTCATGAAATCTCTTTTCATTTTCCGAAATGAGTTTTCCCCGATGGACAAAGTTTCTCCGATGGTTTTATCGTAGTGTTCAAAGTCCTGGAAGTCGTGCCAGAATGTGTTTATGTATTCAGTTTACATAGGGCAAAGGTCACCAAGTATAACCCTCATAAACGGGAAGTATATGTTGTGACAATATTCAATATAAAAATCCATGCTTCCTTTTTTATTTATTTGAAAATTGAATAATTTTCACATCAGACAGGCTAGCCTGTATATCCCCGGGTTTCCATTTGGATTTGTCAGTGGATGAAAAAGCAAGCGTTCTATTTCATACATAAAACCACACTACACACTGTAAAACCGTTGTTTATTTCAGGCATTTCTTCGGGCGGGTGATGGGGGCACAGCAGAACAAATTATAATTTATATAGAAAATATATACAATTACCAGTACAATATATAAAGTATTATAAATTGGCCTTTAGTTATGGCAGACAAAACTTGCAATAAAACTAGGAGATCACAGCTAATAAAATACTTCATCCTCAACACTACAGCGTAATAATTCTATCCACAACTTTAAAATATATTACACATAACAATTCTATCCACAACACTAAAGCTATTTCAATCATATCCTTCAACTCAAGCTCCTCTATCCTAGCATGTAAACAAACGTTCTATACACTTCCTGCGTGGTAAGATTTTTTTTCTTGATTTATCTTTTTATTTCTTTAGTTCAAACTGGCAAATAAAATTTTCATTTCAAAGTTTTATTTTAAAACGCTCTTAACGTATAAGATCTCTCTTCGTTTCTAGGTGTACAATATACAAAATCAATTTTGCAAAATATGTAGTAAGAAAGACAACTGTGTAGTAAAATGTATAAATATGTATTTTCATTGTTATTTCCCTTTGACCATAAATAAATTTAGTCTTCGTAATTCGAATTTGAAGAATAGTTTTTAACCTCTCTACAACCTTATACAGAAATATGGGGTGGGGGGGTAAGGTGGGGGGGGGGGGTTAATGGTAAATAACGGTTCTACAATAATTCTAACAAAATATATTCAACAAATTTTAACCTACAAGTTCACTCTATAGTTGTAGGGAAAGACATTTCATGGTATTTATACAGTTACCAACAACGAAGTAGTTATCTAATGTCAATAAGGATCTATAAAAACTGAAAGTACGACTGTCTATGTATTATTATCTTTTCGACTAACACTAGTCATACGCATCTGTTGCATGGATGCAGGAAAGTAGACATTACAAGCGCTAAATTTAGATACCGTAAATGCTGTTCTATTGACCAGTGTTTTAAATAAATATGAGCTTGTCTGTCCATATGTAAGTAAGTAGATAGGCCATTGTTTTCAATTGACTGTATACATTTATAGTCCATATGAATGTAAGTAGATAGGCGATTGTTTTCAATTGACTATATACATATATAGTCCACATTAATCTAAGTAGATATGATATTGCTTTAATAGACCATATACATATATAGACCATATAAATGTAAGTAGTTAGGGCATTGTTTAAATTGACCATATACATATAGAGTCAATTTGAATGTAAGAAGATAGGCCATTGTTTTCAATTGACCATAAACATGTCGACTTTAAATGTGATGTGAGAATGTCTAGTCGCATTCCCAAGGTCCGGCCACACATATCTAAGTGTGTCAGAAAATCTCTTTCCTTAACAGCGTACGTCAGAAGTAAATAATGTCTTATGTACGTATTTATATATGTTAAATATGGACATTACCCCCCCCCTTCGTCATTTCCCCCTCCCGAAGCAATTACCCCCTGGTGAATCCCCCCCCCCTCCACCAAGATAGAACCTTGACCTTAATTCCAACTATATTCCTTTATTATCTAAATCCTAGCCTTAAGAAAAAGAGTAAGCACTCACCTCAACCTAAAAATCTAACCGTTGCCCTAGCGCTAACACTACACCTAGCGCTATCCCTAACCCTAGCTGTACCTTAATCTATGACAAGGGTGGGTAATGTCCTCCTAGGCGAGGGTGGGGGAATTGACAGGGGGTAATTACCCCGGTGGTAATGTCGCGGTAAGGGTAATGCCATGTTCCCGTTAAATTTGATATATGTAGCATCTACATTATCTCAAGACAAAGTTTGGAAGAGTTTACTGTCGAGCAATTTCATTTTACATGTATGTACAAAGCGTTACTTTTTTACTTTATATTCAAGTACAAAAAGTTATATTGGCATTATAGGTATCGCGATCATGGACTGAACATTACGTGGGTTTGTTACACTAGCAAGTTTTAGCTACAAACTGGACCGATACATAAGTCAACAAACTTGACTGTCGATATTAAGTCTCAGCTACAAACTTGCCTGCCGACATTTCTCTGCATACCATCGTGTTTTGTTTATCATAAATATAAAACTTTTAGATTATCAAAGTTAACAAAATGAACGAAAAAACTTTGAAATCTTCTAAAACTTTATTGACATCAATATCGACATTTGCATGGATTAAAACCAATAATATAATAATCTCAAAAAATAATAATTATACAATAATATTATTATTATTATACAATAATATGCAACACGTTTCATTGGAATAAACATTTGTTTTTAATTTACTTGCCTAGCAACTTTAAACAAATGACTTGAAAGAAACCAAACAATTTATTTCTTGTCTTTACCAGAATACAAAGTTGCTGATGAACACATTGTAGTCTTGGTACACACAAGTCAAATGAAGGGAGTTGCCATTTTGTTTGTTTACATTAGACAAGGGGAGAGAACTAACAGTTACATTAGACAAGTGGAGAGAACTAACAGTTACAGAAGGATCAACCAAACAACCAAGGCTCCCCACTAAAATTTCCTTCAGAGTTTGATCCACTGTGCGGATGTGACAACCACCTGTGATATCCCAGCATGTAGACATGTGCTCCACTGGAGCCTGGACATGTACATGTTGTGTACGTGTACTTGGACCAACTTTTCCCCTTATGTTCGTGTGTCCATTGTCCTACAGAAACCTGTTTAGGACAGCCATGAGGATGTGACACTATAACGGTCAACTTGTCCACATCAAGATATCTCCAGTATTTGTCACTTACTTTCTCACATAGATTCTCAAAGTGCTCACACATCTTATACAGTTCATCAACCAAACCTAAGTCACATGACACACATGTTAACTCACACCTGTCTCCAAAAAGGTCTGCCCCACTCACTCCCCAACCATCAATACTGACCCCAGGACTTTTATTGTCATCAAAACCTACAACACACCTGGTCCGTTTCGCCTCACTGTCATCAAACACTACGTGTTTTGCTGTCACCACATGAACCTTCCCCCACACATTACTAGGTGTGTCCGAGTGTTTACACTTGCCACATGGACAAGTGCCCTTGTTGTCACGCTCTGTGTACTTGATCACATCAAACACCCGTCCCGTCCCTGTCCTCAACACGTCACTTCCTCTGGTGTTATAACATGGATACTGACCACTGAAGCACGGAAGGGACTTTGGTCTTTTTAGACTGGTGTACTCTACCTTTATCAGGATCGTTAGGGCAGACAAAGCTTTGATTACATCCAACATAATGACGTCACGGTAACGTAAAGGGAGATGATCAAAATTGAAATCATTAACAGGTATAAAGTTGACATGACCTGGATTTTTCTTACAGCTGGTATAGTGTTTGCGTAAGTCAGCTTCACCTCCATAGCAGATCTCACATTCATGGTGTCCTGGAGAGATACAAGGGGAGGAAATTTATTGAAAGTAAACTTTAACAGCATTATAACAAAATAAATAATCATACAATACTACAAAAGGAGGTCATTCATTTTATTGAAATATTAACATTGAAAATATTTTCTACACAACATATCTTACCTGGTTTAAAGACTGTTTCGCTTAGTGTTGCACCCATGTTTAAAAATAGTTTTATCTTTCTGCAATCTGAAAAGAAACTTCAATTGATTACACAGCTTGTGAATGATGTGTGCAATAATGTCAACTAGCCCCCACCCCCAGCACAACGCACTAATAGGACAAAAGATCAGAGTGAGAAGCAGGACTGACAGTATATAACTAATTACTTTATTTTTAAAAATCCATCATATATTATTTAAGTTATAACAAACTGTGAGATTTGATTTAGTTTTAATAATTTTTAAATAAAACTTGTAAGTTGATTAATATAACAGTTCTGTAGTTCAACAATTACTTTTTTATGTCTGTGTAATCATTTTAATTTATTAATTAAAGCTGTACTTAAATGTTAGGTGGCTAGTTAGGCAAATATTTTTAAAACTTTGATATATGAAATGTTGGCAAGTTTTGCTGGTAAAATATATGTCATGGCATTCAACAGTTGTGATACTATGAATGATGTACTTAAAATTTAAATTAATTGTTTAAATTTAGATTGATTAATTAAAAGAAATTAGTTTTCACAACAGATACAGAAACTCTTGTCACCAGCATACCACCACTCAATAATTACATCATCTGGTTATGCTGGAAAACTTATTTAACTTTTTAAAAAAAATTACCTTAAAAAATTCCACTATAAAATTCTTGTATGTATTGCCTGATTTTTCGTACTGAAGCCTTTATTTCTTTACTAACTGTTAAACAGAAGGATACTAATTTAAATGTGTAAAATCTACAAAGGGTCAAGATGTATTAAGTGAAAATAATTTAAAATTTGTTTTACTAAAGTAGAAGAATTAACACCATTTTTACGTATGTTTAAAAATCAGGTTGTAATAGTAATGAAATTCTCATTTTTAACTAATATCTAAATATGCACAATGGAATAATGTATAAACTTACCATATGACCTAACTGTGTAGTGACATATTAGGCACCCATTTGTTGTGTCTGATGTTGGCTGAGCTTGTGATGTCTGATGTTGGCTGAGCTTGTGATGTCTGATGTTGGCTCAGCTTGTGATGTCTGATGTTGGCTGAGCTTGTGATGTCTGATGTTGGCTCAGCTTGTGATGTCTGATGTTGGCTGAGCTTGTGATGTCTGATGTTGGCTGAGCTTGAGATGTCTGATGTTGGCTGAGCTTGTGATGTCTGATGTTGGCTGAGCTTGTGATGTCTGATGTTGGCTGAGCTTGTGATGTCTGATGTTGGCTGAGCTTGTGATGTCTGATGTTGGCTGAGCTTGTGATGTCTGATGTTGGCTGAGCTTGTGATGTCTGATGTTGGCTGAGCTTGTGATGTCTGATGTTGGCTGAGCTTATGATGTCTGATGTTGGCTGAGCTTGTGATGTTGGCTGAGCTTGTGACCTGTAACACCCAGTCAAATACTTTTGCAAGGGTCCTCAAATAATTTATTTAGTTTTATGACCTGAAAAGACATGAAAGTAGAAAATGTATTACAATTAATTGAAATATGTAAAAACATGATGATAGTATCTTTAGCAATGATTCGTGTGTTTTAAAAGGAATTTTGTTTTGTTTCATCGAAGAATAGACACATGTCTTAAGTAAGATTTTTTATAGAATCAGCTATATCCTAGTCAAATGGTAAAATAGTTGACTTAATATGGCGTCTAACATTTAATGTATTCGAGATTAAAATTCAATATTTTATATACAGCACACATCATTGTTTTATCTGACTTTTCCAAATTACATTTTCCTTTTCCAAGTCCCGATAGGCAATTTTATCATTCACATCTAAAAAAAATGGAAAACAAAAAATGTAACATTGACGTGATGTGTCTCGAACCACCCTGCATGGTAACTATTACACTATCAACTCAGCTGTCTGGCAAGTTCAGATTATAATCAAAATTAGTAGTATAGTTACATTGAGTGTCAGCGTTAGAAATTTAAGTTACGCGATTAGGTCCTAGTATTATTTCAAATTGAATTTTATCTCAAATTAGCTAATTCCATAGCTAAACAAAGATGTTTATACAATAATTAGGGTCTGAAATAGTTTATTATAGACACTAACTATTGGCATATATTCTAGATCTAGATAGATCTAGAGATCTACATCTAAAACCTAGATCTAGAATCTACGGCTGGTTAAAGTCTAGTTTTTTCCGTAAGTCTAGATCTAGAATCTAGATAGCTAAATCACTTGTATTCTCGAGTTAGATGATCCTTAAACCTAAAAATAAAAGATTTTTATCAAAGATTTATGGACTAATAGTGTTTAATAAAGAAACTCAATAAAGTATTGTGTTTTTATGATTATTTTCATTTTTTAAACAAATTAATTTTTGTTCGACCTAGATTCTAGTTCTATAACTTTTCTTTCCTCCGACAGCTTATCTGTAGATCTAGAGAAATGTATCGCATACTCAATTTGAAGTAATGTTGAATATTGATAATAGTGTTTGTACTTAACAAAAATAGCATACGAACGTAGGCCTGTCGCTAAAGCTGTTGCCGAAATAAATTTTAGATTCAGAATGCTTTAAACTAAATGAATCATGTGACTCACTATAAGTAAAGTCATTGTTCTGAACTTTTATAATTATAGTGGTGTTTCTAGCAACGAATATATCAATAAATCGATTAACTTTTAAAAATAAATTTGTGATTAACAGTTTGGTTTAAAAGAACATTATTTTCTACCTAAACACGTATTTTACAGCTTTACATATAGTGCAAATTCTCTCCTGAAACCAAACAGACAAACAAAGAAAACTATACTAACTTGTAAACAAACTTGAGTTTTAGTATTATACTAGACCACCGGGCATCCCTTGGATAACTGTGGGTTTCGGGAATCATCCATAAAAAACATCACGTCTGTCACTTATCGTATAAAAAAAACTAAACCCCCACATTCAAAAAGACGTCACATCTCAGACCTTTTAATCTTTTAAATGCACCGATTTCGGCTGAGCATGGGTTAAACAACACAATCTCTTCATATGCTGAGGTCACAAAAATAGGTCAACTCTACTTCACCTGCCTAGTGCCCCCCCCCCCCCCCGACTCACACATGTTTTTGTCTTTGAAAACACAGATTTCGACTGAGCATTTGTCTGACCACACTATCTCTTTATCTGCTGACGTCACAGATGAACTATACACCTACCCAACTCTACTTCACCTGCCCAGTGTCCCACCAAGTCTCAGACAACACGTTTTATCGTTCTATCCACACTATTCGCGTCAGATGATCAGGACAAAGGCGTTTTGTTGTCTCTTTCAAGTTTTTTCCCGAGCCGACCCCGATCCCACCCCTCTTTCTTAGCCTCGCGAGTATCGAGTAGATCAATGTATCGTTTATGAACTACTTCCTAACCGTACGATTCACACTTCAGCACATTTTGTCAGACACTAGACAGCACTAGTCAACAGATATTAATTTACTTGCATAGTATTAGGCACATCTAATTCACAAAACAGGTAATGTAAGATTATTTTTTATATAATTATTTAGAAAATAATTAGAACGTTTAGAATTGATTGAACATTATTAATAGTCAATTACTTTTTATAAATGACGTCAATGAGGTGGGGGTGTGTGAGGGTCAGGCTGTTTATTAATCGTTAAAAAAATGTGACGTCATTTGTGGATTCCTCCCCCCCCCCCCATAAATCAGAAGGTTATCCGACGCGTGAGCTGGCCACGTACAGATGTACATATGAAATACATGTTTCTGTCTATTGTTATGCATTACTCATTTACTGCATCATTCACCCAATCGCCATGAATTGAAAACTTGGGAAGCTGTTGATTATAGCCCCGCAAAGGTTTCTGTAATAGTCCTAACATTTGTTTACATATTGGAGTGGAGACGCCTATATTTAAAAGGAAATATGTGATTTAGCGCCCCGAGATAAGCGGATGGGGTAACTACTTGAATCCATCGGCGGCAGTGTCATCATGAGCGCATCACATTTGAGCAGGTTGGCCCCCATAGACAGTCGTTTAAAAGTTCCCAAAACACTAGGAATAAGTCTCGCTACAACACTCGATGACTAAATCTAATCAAGTGTTGCGCCAATCTTTCTTCCAGACTTTTTTTTCTCCGGGAGGGGGGGGGGGGCAGACATTGGTAAATGTATTTTTTTCTATATAAATTTCCATTTCATTCGGGGGGAGGGGGCGGGCGGCGGGAGACTTTCTTCGAAGAGATGCATGAAAGAAACTCTGAGTAGAGTTCACTTGTTTCTGTGACCTTACAACATTTCGACATTACGACATAATTAATAAATAATTATTTTTTAATGTGTTCGAAAACGTTTCATATTATGTACACCTTGTTAATTTTTTCTTGGTAAATTCAATTTGATTATTTCCGTTAATTTGAAAACTATTGTGTCTATGGAGAAACAAAAACCAAAATGTGTTTTAAACGATGCATAAATTATTTAACAATAACTTACTTCAGATCAATTTTAAAAACCCACTTGGCCAAAAAAAATGTATATGCATTTCTTAGTTTTTAACCATGCCACCTGTCATATTATCTTTCATATTTAAAAACGTCACAACACCACATCCCCTCCACACCCCCACACACACATCATGCCTCATTCACCACGCAATGCTTGACATTCAGCTCGACTACTCCCAAAAAAAAAAATTCACATAACATATTTGTATTGATCTTATAAAAAAGGTTTAGTTCAGTTAATGGCAAACCACGAACAAAACTTAAACACAAACTGTTTTTATAACAGCAGATCCACAGCTTCTTCAAATAAAGTAATACAATTTGGTAGTAACTATCTATAGTAGCACTGACCTTTGACAACATTTTGTAAAGTTATAAAGAATTTCAATCTAGAACAAGTCCCTTAATCCCAGCTCCACCCTTATTGTATAACAAGCATACACTGTTACCGTTTAACGAAACGCACGTGAAATGTGGGGAGGGGGTAAACATAGAGAAAAAATTAAGTTTCTCTGGTGGAGGGGGGGGGGTGTGCTATATTTTAAACTTAATATTGATATAAATTTAAAATCTTTAATTTTTGTGTATGCAGATTTAATCAGGTTTAAAAAGTTAAATACACAAAATTGGATTCCGTGTGCAGATAGGTTGAAGCTTAATGATATGTATTCAATTTTCTTTACTAAGTCAATATGATATGTATAAGTTATTTCTACAGGTAAAATAATACACACATTTTCCTTAAATATGTTACGTTATTTAATCATCTACATACGAATGATATATACATCTTTACTATGAATTACTGACACATATATATATATATATATATATATATATATATCAAACTTATTAAATTATTATAACTAGAAAGAGATATAATAATTATATACAGCCAGCAAAAGTTCGTTTAGGCCTATGTTGATTTAAAATGGCTACCGTTCACAGAGTGCTATTTTTAGTATTACGTAAGTTTGTTAATCTGCGGTTTTCCCGAACGTATAATTATGTCTAAATCGTATGATAAATAACTTCTTATATTGTCTGTGCCAGAATTCGTTCCAATATCTTTATTTTCTTCTTTCAGAATTCATTTTTGTTCATCATTGTAAATATGTATGTGTCTAGGGAGAAACATAAACGCTAGTGGTATTTTTAGAACAAGAAAAAGTCCCGTAATCTGATGTTTAGTCATTATAAAATGTATATGTTTGACTCATATTATTTCTATCAGAAAAATTATACACACATGTATTTTTAGACCTGTTACGTTATTTTAATAATGTGCATACTTATATTCTTATATAACACATACAACCATAGTATGACGTAATCAAATATATTTTGATGTTAATGTTTTTAGTGGTTAAAAAATGTCATTAATAAATTGGAGTTAGAATGGAGTTAGAATGTCCCTTTTCTCTTTTAATAACTATATTCAGCAATAATTTACAATTGAATGAACTACACTAATAAAACTAGGTAGAGAAATAATAAGTACATACCTTCCTCAACAGATCCTATAGGGCTATGTTGATTTAAAATGGCCACTTTCACAGAGTGCTATTTTTAGTATTACGTAAGTTTGTTAATCTGCGGTTTTCCCGAACGTATAATTATGTCTAAATCGTATGATAAATAACTTCTTATATTGTCTGTGCCAGAATTCGTTCCAATATCTTTATTTTCTTCTTTCCGAATTCATTTTTGTTCATCATTGTAAATATGTATGTATCTAGGGAGAAACATAAACGCTAGTGGTATTTTTAGAACAAGAAAAAGTCCCGTAATCTGATGTTTAGTCATTATAAAATGTATATGTTTGACTCATATTATTTCTATCAGAAAAATTATACACACATGTATTTTTAGACCTGTTACGTTATTTTAATAATGTGCATACTTATATTCTTATATAACACATACAACCATAGTATGACGTAATCAAATATATTTTGATGTTAATGTTTTTAGTGGTTAAAAAATGTCATTAATAAATTGGAGTTAGAATGGAGTTAGAATGTCCCTTTTCTCTTTTAATAACTATATTCAGCAATAATTTACAATTGAATGAACTACACTAATAAAACTAGGTAGAGAAATAATAAGTACATACCTTCCTCAGCAGATCCTATAGGGCTATGTTGAATTGAAAATGGCGATTCGTCATATTTTTTTTATTGCAACGTAAAGTTCGTTTTATGAAGTTTTCCCGATATTATTTTTCCCGATATTATTTAATATGTCTTGAGTGTTGCCGTTTAGCCAGTACCTTATGAACTTTCCTATAATCTGCAGAAACAATAAACAATATAACTAAAATCAGTTATTAAAATAAACAGTTTTAAAATATTTTAAAATATTATATTTATGTTTTCGCTTAAAGCTCCATTCTTTTTTTTTTAAATTGAACATATAACAATCCATGGCGTGAAAAATATATTAAGTTTTCTTTACAATGCAACTCTTTTATATGATGTATTGTCAGTATACATCCCACCACAATTCGTTAAATTTGCTTTTACTGCAATTAACATTATGTTATGTTTTTGTGCACATTTAGGCCTATTTATTGATTATAAATATCCACTTATGCATCTTTCTCTTTCTTTCTTTCTTTCTCTCTCTCTCTCTCTCTCTCTCTCTCTCTCTCTCTCTCTCTCTCTCTCTCTCTCTCTCTCTCTTTCCTCTTAATATGTTTGTCGGAGTTTTTGTTGGTGTGTCTTATATGCATTACTACACTTTTTTTCGATCACCTTGGAGCTTTGGGAAGTTGTTAAGAATACTCATGTGGAGGTTTCCGCCCCAGAATGGTGCGATGCGATGTTTATACAGTATATAAAAATAAAATTCAGATGCGATTTGAAACCGTTCATCGGAGATCCATAAACGCTGTATTTAAAAAAAAATTAATTTAATGCATTCAATTTCTAAAAAAAATTCATAAAAAACGTTTTAATAACAAGCTTTTATGTAATGATGCACTAAAAAGTAGAAAATAAATTATAGACTACTATTTAAATAACTATAAAGAAAAGCGTGGGTCACTTTAGTATCTATAGGATACCTTTACTAATGTTAAGGAAGACACCCACGCTTTTCTTTATAGTTATTTAAATAGTAGTCTATAATTTATTTTCTACTTTTTAGTGCGTCATTCCATAAAAGCTTGTTATTAAAACGTTTTTTATGAATTTTTTTTCAGTACTTTACATGTTTTATTTACAATAGAGTTACATGACTAAAAACCATTGCGCGCCTACTGAACATCACGTTCAGTAGGGGCGCAATGGTTTTTGAACGCAGCCATTACGTTATGGCGCAGCTATTGAAGGTGATGACGCGTGTGGTGTGGTTGGCTAGACATGCCTACTAATTCGGTCCAAATTTTAATTAATTCATACAAAATTAATTAGGCATCCAATTAAGTCAAATTTAGTTTCAGATTGCATTGTCTTCATGTCTTGACCCACGTGCCAACTGTGAATCGTATCGGTCAAGTAGAACTGTCCGAATTTTCACTCCTGCGTTTCCGTCTAGACAGACTGACGACAGAGGAAGTGAGTTAAATAAAAGCTTGTAAAAAAAGGTATTTTTGTGAAATTTATAAAGCAAATTGATTAGTGACGAAGCGTATAATATATACACATTCAATATACGTATAGTAAACTGCTTTGATTAACTTGAAAATCTCCCATTAATTTGAGATTCGTAACTTTACTCTTTTAATGATTCTAGCATATTATAAAATTAAATTGCACAACGTGTAAAGACTATCACACACATTTTTAATGGCTAGTTTAATACTCAGAGATGCTTATTAAAGTTTATTTCAAGCTAGAAATTATGCCAATTAGTTTATATTAAAAATAATTGTTGCAAACATTTTAGTAATCGTCTCTCTTTTCTCTCTCTCTTAAAAATGATGTGCTAAATTTTAATAGCCTTCGACATCAAAAAGTGCTCTTACTTAAAAGTAAATATTAAGCCTTATACAGATTAAATGACATAATTTTATATTGCTATATAACACCCTAATCGCAGACGTTATGTACACCATAGTTTATCAGGCGGGCCCTAGAACTACATTTCTAACACTAGTTCAGCCCCTATGTTAAATTACCTTTCACATAGTAAATCATAGTCACAAACATTAGTAAATTACAACCATCACCCACTGCCCACAGTATAAAAAGCGAGAATTATTATTAAAGGAAGGATAGAACTAAAATTCAACCTTAATTTCATCCGATGTGTGACATATTTTACCTAGGTGTAAGACGTTACCCTTCCCTAACCCCGCCCGGTTTGTTTACAAAATGTTTAAAGAGTATATAGCTTTTTACACCATAATAGTAAACAACTGCAACGCCTAATATTATTGTAAACGAAAAAAAAGAATTAAAATATAAGAAATCGTACCTAAACATTGAACACATGAAGCATACTTTATATCTACTACCAAAAAACACAACAGAAGTATGTATTAAATATTAAACAGTATGTAAAGACTTGCAAATAATAGCAACACTTAACATAAAAATGAAGCATAGAACAAAAATTTAAACATAATTTTATCCCAAGTGTTGCATGCTTTAATTAGGTCTGAGACGTTACCCACCCTTACCCCCACCCGGTCATTAGCCTCAAGATTACACAATAACCTCCTCTCAAATTCCAGCCTGTATAATAACCCTATTGAATAATACATGCTTTTATTATACCATTACCTTTCCGTTTCTATCCTCATCTTTAAATCACTAACCCTGTTCCCAACCAAAACCATATACTTATCCTTAATTATCGTCTTTCCATATTCTTTATTACATCCTCTCATTACCGTTACCTTTGTCGTTGCCATTAACATTACCGTTTACATTTACCTTTGCTACTACCACAATCATCACCACCACCACCACCGCCAACGCCGCCGTTACCACGGAAGGTAACGGTTACCGTTACTTTTCCCATTAAGATAACCGATGAGTAACCGTTCTTCTAAACGTTGTGTAACTGTCTAGGGTTTGGGTAACGTTCTAATGCAGTTTTTCGGGTCGGGAAATACCCTCGGGGAGGGATAATTCAACTGGGGGTAATGACGTCAGCAAACTTTACCAGTACAATTAACCGAACGGGAATAATGTCGTAATCCTTTTTTAAATACCCGCTAGCACATTGGGTAACGTTACATAACATATCCTTAGGTCACAACACCTCTATATCTTTTTTTGGGGCTTTGCGGACATTCCTTCTCTATACACACACATACACAAACACGCACACACACAAACACACACGCACACGCACGCGCACACACATACACACACACACACACACTACAACCAAATTTAACACAACAATATATCGAACGTTTTTTTTTCATAATGTCTTCTTCTTTTAACCGTACAAATATTCAAAATAGAAGAGATTTAATTAACGAATTCTATTATAAACCTTGTATTCTAAACTCAAGCCATATAAATCTATCAAGTAATACTACATGTAATAATACGATTCTCTACACAGACGAATTATTTCGTTTAAATAACAAAAAAACATCTTCGTCATTAATCGAAATAAGTTTAGTTAATATGCCAAGTTGGTTAAAATCATCGTTTACACCAAACCCTCAGTGTGCTGTGGGTAGGTGCCGGTTTAAGGACGGTGACGTGTCTAACGAGACCGACGTTGTCATGGTGATGGGTGTTAGACTACAGGACCAGCACAAGCCGCCAGTCAGATGGCCGGGTCAGCTCTACGTCATGTTTGCTCATGAGTCGCCTGTACACTACCAGAAAAGTTCTCTACAGAAAGGTGGGTCTCTGATAATCGCAGTGATACATTTCTCTATCGGTTAATCTACTGCTTATGTCTTGAGCTTACACAGAAAAACTGTCAAGAATCTCAAAATCGCAGTAGTCATTATTTCAATCGATTGATTTCATTAGTGGCTGACACAAACTGTCAAGAATCTTATAATTTCAGTAGACCAGAGCTCAATAGACAAATGCTTATAACAGAAGCTTACATAGATGAACTGTTAGACAATCTGAAAATCTCAGCAGTCCATATACCCATCGATTAAAGTAATGCTTACATTAGGGGCTTACACAAAAAAAATTTCACGAATCTTATAATTTCACAAGTCCATATCTCTCTTGATTTATTCAATGCGAATAAGAGTGGCTCTTACATACAAACTGCAAAGAATCCGATAATCTCAGCACTCCGTATCTCTATCAATTCATCTAATGTTTATAACATGGGCTCATACACATAAAAACTGTAAAGAATCGGATAATTTCAGTAGACCAGAGCTCGATAGACAAATGCTTCTAACAGGAGCTTTCATTCATGAACAGTTAGACAATATAATAAGCAGTTTTCTTCTCACCACGTTTGTGCCCAAGACTATGCCCAGCCGCTTTGTTCAGAGCTGGGTGGACTCAGGGACGTTCCATTGATTTGAACACGAATTTGAACTAGAAACTCTAGGGTTAGCTCCCTTCCGCTAGGCCACGCCGTCCAGATAATGTCAGTAGTCATTAATTGTATCAATTTATTTATTGCATATATTATAGGCTAACAAAGAAAAACTGTCAAGAATCTTATATCAGTATTCAACAGCTTAACAGATTAAACATGTATTTACCTAAGTAGGCCTATGTCGCGAGAAATTCATTAACATAATTATCTATTCATGAAAAACATATTACTTGTACATATATATATATATATATATATATATATATATATATATATATATATATATATATATATATATATATTTATATATATATATATATTTATATATATATATATATATATATATATATATATATATATATATATATATATATATATATATATATATATATATATATATATATATCACAAGACTTTTTTGTCTAAGATAACGTTTCACCTTCTAGCTTCTTCCCCTTGGAGGTACGCCTTCAACATGACCCACACCTATACACAAGATTCCGATGTCTTTTGGCCAGTGAACCAGTTAAGATTTGAGTACACGCCACACTTACAGAAACCTAATTACAGTGAGTAATTATGCTAATTATCACAGGTGAACAATGCAATCTGCAATGTTTACTTTAAAAAATAGTATCATACATATCACTGTGTTTATTTTTTTTTAATGTTCACATTAAGTAAGTTCGCACCTCGACTTACAGTTTACCTGTTTCTGTTACCTCGGCATTAAACAAGAAATGTTTAAACTATTTATGTAATATAAAAAAAAATTAGCAGCACATCAATATGCCATGAAAATCAAGTGATATTTTAGTTGCTATAAATCTTTGCTTAAAAATAAAGACAAAAAGAATTTTATAAAAAATAATGTTTCTCTTAAATAGCTTAACAACGAACATGTTTAAAAGTTTCATATCTAACATTTTTCGGCTTTTTTCAATGTATTTTATTTTGCTGTTATTTTTTTATTCATACTATCTAATCTGTTAATTAGTATTAAATAAATACATGGGCGTTGTGATATGTAGTCAGAACCCCTTTTATTAAAGAATCAGAAGATGAAAATACGTTTAATTAGCTAATAGAAATCATTACTATTTTATATTGCAAGAAACAAATAGGCAAATTAATCAGAAGAAGGAGTGGTGGAATATCGGGAAGGGGGACGTTGCATGTGTGTAATTGACAGGTGTAATTGAAAGGATGTAACTGACAGATTATAATTGCCGGGATGTAATTGACTGGTAGGTATTGAAAGAAGTAGTTGATTAGGTGCAGTTGGTAGGATGTAATTACCGGGGTGTAATTGACAGATGTAATTGACAGGTTATAATTGACAGAGTGTAACTGACAGGGTGTAATTCACAGGATGTAATTGACAGGTGCAATTGAAAGTGTGTAACTGACAGGGTTTAAATGACATAGTGTAACTGACAGGGTGTAATTGAATGATGTCATTGACAGGGTGTGACATCCAGTATTCGTTATAAAATTGACAGTAAATAAAGAAAGTTGCGGTTTTCATGAATTTTTATCCGAAACTAACTTTTCGGGGATCCTTTTAACTGCTTTCAAACTAAAAATTAAAAATTAAAAAATCAAAGCAAATGGGTAATTATCTTCTGGTTTAAATATTTTACAGTGGTGACCTCTATTTTAGCGCTTGCCAAAATATCCATTCAATAGTTACAATAGTAAAATTACAATCGAGCTATGTAGGTTCTATTAGTACACAACGTTGTAAAATGCATTCGAAATGTTAGCGTTGACAGCGCAAGAAGGTTGGATTTATGAATACAAATAGATACAGGGAATAAATATTTACACTATTATTTTTTTAAACGGCAGGTGAGATATTTAAAAACAAGAACAGAACAGCCGTGTGGCTTGTCAGTCACTGTAGCACACAATCTTTGAGGGAAAAATACGTCAAAGAAATGCAAGTATGTTATCTACATGACCTTTTTGTTATCAGTTGTATTGTTAATGTTTAGTACACACAGTAGCGTCACAAGGGTGAGGTAAGGGTGTGGTCCGCACCCGGTGGCACCTTTTAGCGAGTGACACCAAATCGAAAAAATGATTAAAAAAACTAGTCAAAACAATGTTTTTATCTGGTAAGAATAAATTTAAAATAGTAGCTGCGTAAGAAAGATAGCAATTCGAAAATGAAAGATAGTTGTAGGGGGGGGGGGGCGAAAACATAAAAACTATACATTTTTTAAAGTGCTTGAACTAGATCGCCCACTTGCAGATACGACTCAAATCTGATATTAGGTAAGGAGATAGCGCTGACGCCGTAAACTCTCGTAAAATACCAGATTGTGGTTAAACAACTTTCAAATAGATATGACAAAATACGTCATGATCATAATATTCAATATTTGTTTTATTCAGACGTAAATATATATATATATATATATATATATATATATATATATATATATATATATATATATATATATATATATATGTATATCTATATATATATACATATGTATATATATATATATATATATATTGTATATATATATATATATATATATATATATATATATATATATATATATATATATATATATATGTATGTATGTATGTGTGCGCTTGTGTTTGTGTGTGTGCGCGTGTGTGTGTGTAAATGCTTTTATAAAGTTTGTAATACTTCCAAACAGAAATACATTGATGTGGATATCTTTGGGGCATGCGCTAAAAGACGAGTATGCCCTGACATAAATGACACCGGGTGCCTGGATAAAGTTTTCAACACCTACAAGTTTTACCTGGGATTTGAGAACTCTGTCTGTGTGGACTACGTCACGGAGAAGTTCTTCAACGCGTTCACACCCGGCCGTCACGTGGTTCCCGTCGTCATGGGTGGGGCAGACTATGACCGTCTGC
Source organism: Physella acuta (assembly GCF_028476545.2). NCBI lineage: Eukaryota > Metazoa > Mollusca > Gastropoda > Physidae > Physella > Physella acuta. The sequence continues at coordinate 346,491 of NW_026732114.1, forward strand.
TGCCCAACGGTTCTTTCATCAACACGGGCTGGTTCCAGACGGCGAGGGACCTGGCGATGTATCTAAAGGTCGTAGGTCAGGACGAGGCGACCTATACCCGGTATCTTAAGGTCAAGGACATGTACAGGCCCACGGGGTCACAAGGTACGCTGTGTTTGATGTGTGACGCTTTGTTTGGGGATATCAAACCTAAGGTGTACGACATGTATGCATGGTTAACCGGACAATGCCGGGCACCCAAAAAGTTTGTTTAGTAATATGTTGAGAGTTTGGTTCTAGAAATATTAAAAAGAATTATTTTGTACACGTTTTGCGTGTTCAAATCCTAATCATTTTTTTTAAATAGACTTATATTTTAAAGAAATTAATTTTATAAACACAACACTATTACAAAAGCAAACGTATTTTTAAAAATTTAGATACAACCTAGAACAAAATTAAATTTAATGCATTTTTAAAACAGCATTTAGTAAATCATAACATTCTTAGAAAATTAAAATATGCAATTAACATAACATACGACCGAGGCCAACAGTTTGAAATAAAATGGCTCCCAGAAATAAGCCATAAGGCAGAGAGTTAAATCGGAATATCCAAGAATGCGTTGCTTATTGGCTTAAACTATTTAGAACTACAAACATCATCATCGCTGTCACCAGCATCATTCATGTGGACCTCTTGTCGAGCGTAGGGACGCAACTAACCACCCCCCCCCCCCCCATTGTACTCTGTTCTGTGTGAATTCTCCAAGTTTAGCCCACGACATTCCGGCTGTTTCTGCTTCACTCACAGCTGACCTTTTCAACGTTTGTTATGCCCTACCTATCTTTCTTTTTTTGTCCCTAGACTCCGTACCAATGTGCGTTTACGTATTTCTTTGACAGTAGGGTCGTGCCCAGATAAAATAAGAACGGACAAAATATTCCTCAATAGTTGTGTAATTTTATTCAAGTAGATACTACAACGAAAATTATAGACACATGCTTTCATCTAACATAAAATGTCTTAGGCACTTTAACATACGTATGACAAGACCACTTTCTCAAGCACAAGATAAGACAACTCGGCGTCGCGAGTTGACACCAGCTGGAAAATTTACAGAGAAAAAAAGTGGGGGGGGGGTTAACACACCGGGTGACACCCCACCCCTAGCGACGCCACTGAGACTACTGAGAATTATTTTTATAGTCTTACAAGATTGATAATTCAGTTACATTTCATAGCAATGTAAACAGAAAGTGTTATTTCAACGCCAAGGGTAGACAAAGGTACAGAATATAGTCCAAGTTAAGACAGAACATACAGACCCGACGGGTTCCGAACCTACCACTCCTCACGGCACCGAATCGCCTCGCCTTCCATGCATCAAGTCAGACGTGTAACCGATTCTGCCAATCAGCTCTACAAAAATAAAGCTTTCATGGCAGAGCACAATCACAACCTATGCACGAAAGACGCGGGCTGGCGTGACCTTTGAACCGCGAATGGGACTGACCGTTAGCCTCAAACACAACAAGGACCATTATTCGACCACACAGGCGACACAAGTATAGGGACGACGATACAGACAAATAGTAGCTTCCTTAAATGGGTATAGTGTAAACATGGTGAGGGGTGGAAGCAGGCGTTGTGACTGAAATAGCAATGTAAACAGAAAGTGTTATTTCAACGCCAAGGGTAGACAAAGGTACAGAATATAGTCCAAGTTAAGACAGAACAGACAGACGGTTACATTTCATCGAACAAATTGGATCAATTAGTAACTGGCTAAACTAGTCCAAAGGTTGTATCAGTGTTGAAAGATTATTCGAAAAGCATTAATGAGCAACCAAATATGTATTAGTTAAAGTACATTAGCAGCTATGAAATAAAACTTGAGCTTTCTTATTTTGTTCAATTAAAATTAACATGAACATAAAAAAAAAATAATGTATGTTTTGACTGAATGTTTTGTTGCAAAAAAAATGTTATCTCCCATATCAAAAATGTAAAACACTACCTAAGGGAAACAACTAAAACAATAATCTCTAAATTAAATGAACAAAAGTATGAATTAGAAATAGAACAAAATTATTTTCACTATTTAAATTTTGATTATTATTATACGCAAAAAATTGTTTTCATTAAAAAAATGTAAAAGTGTATAAATAAATTAACACTCAAAATTAAAACTTGAATATAATTAGCAATTAAACCTTTAGATATTTTATTTTTATTATTTTATATATATACATATGAACGAAATTCATAATTGATGAGTTATTAAATAAACTACAAGTTTTGGATCCCTTTGGATAAAGGGACAGTGAAAAAAAAAAAATTTGGATAAAGGGACAGTAAACTAAGCAGTCAAGATAAACCGAGTTTGCATACCTTATTTTAGTCTAGTTCTTAGGCTATTTTGTCTTTTCCATTTAATTACTATATACGCAATTGATGTTCATGTCTTTGATGCTGTGTAAAACCATCAAATAAATTATTATTACTATTTTAAATGTTTAAAAACCCACCCCCCCCCCTCAGCCCACCACGCCGATGGGAAAAAAAATCCCTTGAATGATAATTTAACTACACATTTGCATTTTCAGGTTGTATTTTTTAAAATCTTTTTTTTATATTTATACGTTTTGTATTAGATCTAGAATCGATGTATAAGTAAATCATCTTAAATGAATGAAAGTAGGTTACAAGTAAGAAAGAAATATTACTATTGTAGATCTGTAACAGTCCACACACACACAAAAACATTAAATAAAGGGACAAATAAAGTGATATTGTTCCAATTTAGCTTTATGGCGTGCGTGTCCTACCCCATTAACCAACAGCAGCTTACTGACGACTACAAAGAAATCAAAATTTATTTCTTAATAAATAATTCTCACATATAAGAATTGGTAGTCAAATAAAGGGATGTAAACTTCATTTAGAACGTATCACTAAAATAAAAAAAAATATTATTTTTAAACTTTATAAAATAATAACCATACAAATGCTCTGAAAATAAGACTATGAAACGTATTTGCTTTCTTTAATAAAAACACGTGTCGCTCATGAAATATCGTACACATTTCGGAGCCCAGACCTTTTATTAAAGAAAGCAAATTAGTTTTATTTTCTAATTATTTTATTTTAATTTTAGGGGAAAAGTGGTGGCATAAAATCCAAAATCCAAAATTGTCGAAGGGGTGTGTGGTGACCGCCTTAAAGCATAAAACCTAATTTCCATGCTCAATTAACTAAGCATGTATATAGGTTTCTTCCAGACTCTTTTCTCGGGGGGCGGGGCACTTTAAATTTTCGGGTGGGATGGGGGGGGGCGGACTAAAATTTTCGGGGGTGGGGTGGGGCGGACACTGTTAAAAGTATATATTTTCAATATAAATTCCATTTCGTTCTGGTGGGGGGGGGAGGGTAAAGTGTGGTGCTCCTTCCCCCCCCCCCCTCCCCCCCCCCCTCCCCCCCGAAGAGATGCCTGGAAGAAACTTACTGCCAATTTGTTAACGCATTAAATGGCCTACAGACATGTTTTCTATTAAATATATCAGTAATAAACTGAGAAATCAAAGTTTTAAATTCTTTTCTAGCTGACAATCACATGGTTAAATTAACACGTTTTTTACAAATTAAATTAACTCCGCGAAATATGGTTAATTGTCTTAACTTATAAAACAGAGTCTAATTAAATATAGATAACAATCACGGATCTTCTTATCACGTTGGTTCGTCTAGTTATAGCTGTGGATTTTAGACCCTCCCAATATCGCTTTCAGACAATATAAACAGTTATACGACTCGGAATATATTGTAATCGTTACATTGAGAAATTTCCTAGTTTGGGCATACTTTATTTTCTGGCTAACTTTCTTTTCTGGGCCAACTAACTTGCTTGGGCCAACTTACTTTTCTGGGCCAACTAACTTGTTTGGGCCAACTTACTTTTCTGGGCCAACTAACTTGTTTGGGCCAACTTACTTTTCTAGGCCAACTAACTTGTTTGGCCCAACTTACTTTTCTGGGCCAACTTTCTTGTCTGGGCCAACGGTTTTGTCTATGCCAACGTTTTTGGCTTGGTTACTTTTCTTATATGGGCCAAATATCTAGTCTGGGCCAACTTTTTTTTGCCTGGGCCACTTTTCTAAAATGGGCCAACTTTCTTGCTATACCAACTTTTTTGCCTGGTCCAATTTTCTTTTCCGGGCCAACTTTCTTCTCTTGGCCAACATTCTTGTCTAAGCCATTATTCTTATGTAGGTCAACTTTCTTGTCAAAGTTAGCTTTTCGTCCGGGGCAACTTTCTTGTCTCGGTCAATTTTTTTTTGTCTGGGTCAATGTTCTTGTCTGGGCCAACATTTTCTTTTTGCCTGAGCCACTTTTCTCAAATGGGCCAACTTTCTTATCTAGGCCAACTTTCTGTCTGGGCCGAATGTTTTGTCTGGGCCAACATTTTTCTCAGGGCCAACTTTTTTATCAGGGCCAACATTTTTCTCAGGGCCTACATTTTTCTCAGGGCCAACATTTTTCTCAGGGCCAACATTTTTGTCTGAGCCAACTTTTTGTCTGGGCAAACATTTTTTTTGCCCGAGACACTTTTCTCAAATGGGCCAACTTTCTTCTCTAGGCCAACTTTTTGTCTGGGCCAACTTTTTGTCAGGGCCAACATTTTTGTCTGAGCCAACTTTTTGTCTGGGCCAACTTTTTGTCTGGGCCAACTTTTTGTCGGGGTCAACTTTTTGTCGGGGCCCACTGTTTTATCTGTACCAAAATTTTTCTCAGGGCCAACATTTTTGTCTGAGCCAACTTTTTGTCTGGGCAAACATTTTTTTTTGCCCGAGACACTTTTCTCAAATGGGCCAACTTTCTTCTCTAGGCCAACTTTTTGTCTGAGCCAACTTTTTGTCTGGGCCAACTTTTTGTCGGGGCCCACTGTTTTATCTGTACCAACATTTTTCTCAGGGCCCATTTACCTGTCGGCCAAGGTGTTCTAACCTTTCAAAAGCCACCTGTTACAATTAATCTGGACACCAGGAGAGTGTCGTCAGAACAGTGACGTCCTCACGGCTTTGAACCCCGCTCATCACGTGACCGGTATTCTGGACTCTACCTATCCCAGAACCATTCAAAATAGTGTTTTTAATTGTAGTTACAGTAGCAAGAATAATATCGGATAGTGTTTTTAATTGTAGTTACAGTAGCAAGAGTAATATCAGATAGTGTTACCAGTGGCGCAGCCAGGGGAGCTTCATCTTGGAGGGTGCGTCTTGGAGGGTGCGTCTTGGAGGGTGTGTCTTGGAGGGTCTGAACCCCCCCCCCCCACCCCCCCCCCTCGTCACACACCGTCACACAATTACAACCACTCCTACGAGTGTGACGTCATGTATGGTTCACCCATATGATGTTAATTTACATTTAACACATACGAAGTCGATTACTACTGTGAATAAAATAATCGATTTTTTCAATCTGTGGTGTTTGGATGCAGGGGCGTAGGGAGGGGGGGGTGGGGGGTGCGGACCGCACCGGGTGACACCATTTAGAGGGTGACACCAAGGCGAAAACTAGCAAAATATATAGAGAAAAACTTGACGGGGGGGGGGTGCAAATCGAAAGTTTGAAAGTTTGTCCCGGGGAAGAGTCGCTACGCCTCTAGGGTGGGGGTGACACCATTAAGTGCCGCACCGGGTGACACCCGACCTCGCTACACCACTGTTTGGATGTATAGGACTGATATCACGTGGCCATATTGAAATAAACTGATCTGTTGCAGAACGCTGACAGACTACTTGAGTTAAGAAATAAACTGATCTGTTGCAGAACGCTGACAGACTACTTGAGTTAAGAAATAAACTGATCTGTTGCAGAACGCTGACAGACTACTTGAGTTAAGAAATAAACTGATCTGTTGCAGAACGCTGACAGACTACTTGAGTTAAGAAATAAACTGATCTGTTGCAGAACGCTGACAGACTACTTGAGTTAAGAAATAAACTGATCTGTTGCAGAACGCTGACAGACTACTTGAGTTAAGAAATAAACTGATCTGTTGGAGAACGCTGACAGACTACTTGAGTTAAGAAATAAACTGATCTGTTGGAGAACGCTGACAGACTACTTGAGTTACGCCAGGCGCGTCACACGGCCTGATCACACAATCACAGAACGTATCAAATTCTTCGTCATGCATAAGAAATCAAAAGCAACTTGACAAACGTAATGTGCTGTTGTTTTTTTTTTATTCAAATCTGTGTGATGAGATCTGTACGAGGCTGTATTATTAAACATGTGTAGCTGTGAAAGTTTCAAACATTTTGTTTCGCGACTGTGTATTTCAAAGCTGTGTGCTTGTTTCTACTTTGGTTTTTACTTTCTCGTAAACGAAGTATAGAGGAAGTATTGAAATCGTGCACAATAAAAATTCGAAATCGAAATTTTTCAACATCTCGACGTTTATACACATCACTGAATCAGAAAAAACGTAATTTTGAAATTGTCTCTGTATGTCGGTGTGTATGTCTGTATGTCTTTTTGTAAACACAGTTACGTAAGTACCTTTTCATATATATGTATAAAATCTTATACTTAGATGACTTTCAATTTTTGAGTTACATCCGATAACCGAAAATAGCACTTTACTATTTTTCCGGTTTAAAAAATAACGATAATTTAAGTACCATTTCAGTTAGGTAGACTAAATTTTATACATAGGTATCAAATCAATCACATTTTAACCGATTTCCGGTAACCAAAAGTAGTACTTTACACTATGTCCATTGTCTCAAAAGGTAAGCAATTGTTCCTTTATAAAGTACTATTCTCCGTTCTATTACAGTAAAACCGTTTGCATTTAGTTTGTGCGCGAATCTTTTCTTCTACTCGGTTCTATTCTATTTTAAGAATGTAAGAATTAAAAACGTAATTAAAAAAATGTATTGCACGACTGCTCTTAAACTGCCTCCCTTTACTATTATACAAGTAGTATGATAAAATCTCCTTTTTTAATGCGGTGTCGGGTTTTTTTATTACCGTAATGTGTTGTCGGGTTTTAAGTTCAGAAAATGTGGTATTAAGCCGTCTAGCGGATATTGTTATAGGTCTATTTATACAAATATATATAAGGTATTTTATATAACTTGATGCTTTAAAACTCATAGCCATCTTTTTGAACACTGATCTAGAAATATTTAATTTAAGCAGTAATCTACTATTGGTGTTTTATTTTAATACGGCTATTTGTTGTGAATTGTTATATAAATGACCATACACTGAGGTCCAATCAAAGTAATAAATTGTAATATACTGAACTCGCTTCTTTTCTTTCATTATTTTTGTTATTAATGAATTGACAGTTGATTTGCATAATCAAAGTACTTTTCGAATCAGTGTCTGATATAGATTTAGCGCCTTTGATCGATTTACGCTAATCCGTAAGGGGTCATCCATAAATTACTTCACGCTTTCTTTGACGATTTTTACTTTCCCACCCCCCCCCTCCCCTCCGTCACACGTCGTCACAAAAAGCCAGACACCCCCCCCCCCTAAAATGACGTCACACCTCAGCCTACAACCCCTCTCAAAATTGCTGTTGAGTGTTGCTTAATAGATCGATATTTTGATCAATTCCTATTACAATTATTAAAATCGCTATCTAAAACGCAAAATAACGGCTAAAACTCGTTTTCTAACATTGCTTTTTTATAATGCAAAAAAGTGACGACACACCATCTGAACCCTCCCTCCCACCCTCATCACACACCGTCACAAAATTACGGACCCCCTCCCCCCTACGAGTGTGACGTCATTTATGGACGACCCCTTAGATTAAAAATACGATCAATATTTAAAATCAATCTGAAGAATTGTTTATACAGCGATAAGAAGAATACAGTAGTAGACGTAATGTTATACACGCCGGTAATTTATCAGTTCACGATTAATAATTTACAATATTATAATATATAATATAGTGAAGTCGTGTCTTGTATGAAACATGTAGGTCCCATAGGCCGTAATTAATTCATGTACAGATAATTTTAATTAAATCAGAATTTCAAGTCTCTTTGGTTTACGATTATCGGGGTTCCCAGTTTAAATAATTAATGACGCTTAAGTAATGAGCAGCGCATACAATTACACAGACGCGATCTGTTGGATCGAATGGAGACCAATGATTTTAAAACCTGTTACATGTCTTTCTACCGTGATATAAGTCCTCCGACATTTGATTAAGCACCAAACCAACGCCAAAACAAAATGTGCATAATAGTGCGCAATATTATTAGTAATTTATAAATTTACATGCGTTTTTTGAGAAAGCGGAAATAGCGTGAATTAATACTTCCGGTAAACGGAAATTACTCAAAATTTGATAGAAGGTAGAGAATTAGATCTTTTACTTACATGTGAAATTTCATTTATCTATCTGAAATAGTACTCAAGTTATAGGCTTTTGAAAAATTCAAAGTAGAAAAAGTACCACTTTTGGTTATCGGAAATCGCTTAAAAGTAGATCAAGATCTACGATTTTGATAAAATACTTCTATATGAAATTTCATTAATCTAGCTGTAACGGTACTCAATTTATCGTGTTTACACACACACACACACAGACACAAACAGACTTACGGACAAGATTGCAAAATTATGTTTTTCCGTATCAGTGAAGTGTAAAACGTCGAGATTTGTAAAAATTTCGATTTTTTGTTTTGCACGATTACAAGACTTTCTCTGTACTTCGTATATACGAGAAAGTAAAAATAATGTTATAAATTTAATTTAATTAAACAGGGAAACAACTATGTAATTACTCGACATTTAATCTTTTTTCATTGTTACTTCCCTTTGACCACAAAGTAGTTTTTTTTCCAATTTAGAGATCGAAGTATTTATAGCTTAGCTTTGCCAAGGATGTTTATTTTATACATTTCTTTTATCATTTAATCAAATTATTTAACAGAGAGTGAACTCATGAAACCGATATTGTCCCCGAATTCATCTTCATGCTATAACTGAAAATATATCGATATTCGAAATAAGTAGAATTGGTGTAACAGTTGTTTATAACAATGTGTTACATATTATATTTAAATTGACTAGCAACTTTAAAGTAAAGCTATCTTGCATATCATGCGGTCAATTCGGCAGAGAAAGTAGAGTTCATGTATTGGTGTTATAGTCCTGACTTATTACGTCATTAAGTCCACACGGAAAACCCAGCCGAATTATGTTTCTCCAAACATGTCCAGGTACACATCAGATCTGTGCATCAAGAAAGGTAATCGAACATGGGAATCAAACTCGTGTCCTTGGAGACAAAAAGCGCCTACTCTTTTACTCGACCATGTCCTCCCACTTCTCCAGTTGCTTATTAACGCCCTGCTTTACAGTTTTCATGTTTGAATACTTTGATTCAATGTTTTAAAGTCACACTAGTTGTTCTATCACAGCCGAATTATTAACCTCTACAAATGTTGTTTTATAATATCACAGTCAAGTATTGTTAAAGGATTTCTAGTCATTTATAATGACAACAATGTTTACACAAAAATCAGTCAATGACAACTGCAAAGTATTTTTTCATGTTTCTATTGGAGCAGGTCTAGAAGCGACGAAGTATCTATATATAATATAGCATGTGATGTGTAGAAATATTTTTAAATTATTCGAATTCCATTATTTTTCTAATTATATCATTTAAATTAGCCTTACTTACATAAACACATGGACTTTGTTGTAAAGTTTAAACTTACAACCTATGACAATCTGATGCGAACATCGACATCACAACATGCACTGTTTTATGACAACTTAAACATCAACAGACAACAAAGATTAAAATAACAGTAGAAAGATATTTCTTTTACCATTTAATTTCGTTTAATGTGAACAATGTGTAAACAAATAGAAACAGTATGAGTATAACATTTGATAAGTAGGTTACATTTAATGTACAGGTAATAGCCAGCCTAAAGGTATATGACAACAATTTGCCGACAAAAGTTATAAGGAAATTAATTAAAACGTTTGAAACAAAAAAAACTCTAAAATCCATCAATTTACATGTAAATTAATTAGGTTAAACAGATTACATCAATCAAAACATTTGTTTTAATCATTTAAATGTAATAAAATGTTGATAAGACATGCAGGTCTTAACACAAACAGTTTAATGTCGGTAAAGGTTCCGCCATTTTGTTTGTTTACATTATGTAGACCAGGGGAGAGAACCAACAGTTACATCAGACTCTACACTCCCCACTATAATTTCCTTCAGGGCTTGATCCACTGTGGGGATGGTGATAATACAACCACTTGTCATGTCCCAGCCTGTAGACAAACGCTCCACTGGAGCCAGGACATGTACATGTTGTGTACCAGTACCTGGTCCAGTTTAACCCTTTATCATCCCTCTTATGTTTGTGTGTCCATTGTCCTACAGAGACCTGTTTAGGACAGCCATGAGGATGTGACACTATAACGGTCAACCTGTCCACATCAAGAAATCTCCTGTATTTGTGCTCTACTTTCCCAAATAGATAATACATGCGGTCACACATCTTGCCCAGTTCATCAACCAACTCTAAGTCACATGTCACATAACTCAGCTCACACCTGTCTCTCTCAATGTTTGCCTCCCACACCCTCCAGCCATCAAGACTGACCACTGGACTTTTATTGTCATCAAAACCTAAAACACACCTGGTCTGTCTCGCCTCACTGTCATCAAACACCACGTGTGTGGCTGTCAACACATGAACCTTCCCCCACACTTTACTGGGTGTGGCAGAGACTTGACACTTGGCACAACGACAAGTTCCCCATCTGTCACTCTCTGTGTACTTGGTCACACACCACACCATACCAGTCCCTAACCTCATCACGTGACTTCCTCTGTCACTATAACATGGATATGGAACTTGAGTGTCTGGGTAAAACTCTGGTCTCTCTAAACTGGTGAATTTAGTCTTTACCTGGACAGTTAGGGCAGCCAATGTTAAGATTGTCTCAAACATGAGGTCGTTATGGTAATGTGAGGGGAGACAATTTATGTTGAAATCTTTAAGAGGTATAAAACCTTTGTGACCTGGATTCTTCTTACAGCCAGTAACATGTTTGTGTAGATCAGCTTCTCCTCCATAGCACATCTCAGCTTCATGATTTCCTACAGGAATAGGGAAAACAAATTATCTAAACTGACTAAATAGCTTTAAAAATGATACAAAATTCTTTTAATTTAATTAATTAGCTATACTTTGTTTAAACTAGCACAAATGTGTAATTGTGTATATTAGATTTAGCTTATGTTTATTGTTGCTTACCTGGATAAAACACACCTGCTTTGTAACTGTGTCTAACTTTGTTGGGGTTTTCACAGCATGCTAAATCTGAAAAAGAAATTAAGAATGTGGTTTTCTTACAGAACAAGGGAAACATATTTTCTAAAAGGTTTAAATCATAAATACTTCTATACTATAAAAATCACAAACTATTTTAATACCAATATGTTCATGCTAGCACAGATTTATATGCACTAAATCTAATGACAATACTATTAGTATGTCAGTTTTCCTTACTTACAGGAAGATATAATAACACAAACCCATCAAAATGAACAAAAAACATTCTAATTTTTCTGATAATTTAACATTAAAGGATACCTCCACCTGTTGACATAAAACTATAACATAACATAATTGTTTTGCTAGATTGGCTCACATATATAGAGGATTTATTAATTCTCCTTTAAATTACCTAGCAGATACTTAATTTATGTATAATAAAGTTGTTCATTACCTGTAATCATGGAGCATTTAGGCTTTTTGTTGGAATTTTCCATGATGTGTGTCTGTAGATATTTAAAGTGTTTTATTAGAAACATGCCATTGGTTTGTAAGATACATACAAGTTAAATACAATGAATTTTTAAAATGAAAAATTGAATTAAAAGATATGCAATATTTTTTTAAATGAATGATTATTTAGTTAAGTTTGTAATGGTCTTTCAGATATTAATAAATTATGTATATGATGTTTATAATGATATTCTGTATTATATCCAGAACTTCAGATGTAACCTTTTAAAACTAATCCTTTATGTCTGATCAATGTAAGCGTATAGTTTTGTAATTGTTCAAACACTTACCAAAAATGTAGGCCTACACAGTTTTCTGTTTAAAACGACATGTTTTCAGAACAAATAAACACAGCTGTCACAACTTTTCTTTGAGATCTAAAGTCAAACACAGGAGTATAAAATGTAACAGTTTTATGTTTTGAAAAAAAAATGAGATATAGAAAACTACATAGGCCTACAATCTCTAAACAAACTAACCAGGAATAACCAATATTTTAGGAATGTATTTAATTTAAAATACTTACTGTGTAAGCAAGACAGCTTGGTATGGCTATATTTTGACTTGAATATAAAACTTCTCATCTGGAGAGAAAATCATTTGAATGAACACAAACAGCTGCCAAATCTGGATGATCTGAAATTAAACAGTTAAGAATAATGCTATGTAATCATTCACAAAGAAGGTAAAGCACCAAAATAATACTTCAACTGGGTGAAATAGGGAGACTAATCATTATAGGATCATAACTGCATATCTATGTGACTTACAATACTGCAGTAAATTATAATCAAGCAGCCTAAATCCTAATTCTAGTGTTTCAATTTTATAGTTGATAATATATAGTAGACAATATTTTATGCACCATTAGACAGTGCAAAATATGCTGAAGGTGACATGCATACATCAAAAATATAGTCTATATGTCTATACTTTTTAAAAGTAGCCCTACTGATTGACAAAATCAGCATATAGCAATTTAGTTTTAAAGGTACATAAACAATTGTAGGGCTTTTGTTAAAATGCATCCTGTATATTTACAATTTATTGTATTAAAGAATTTAGAATGCTTTTTTTCATTGTATAGTTAAAATTATTTTCAAATGTTTCTATGGTTTATATAATTAGAAAGAGTTATGAAAATTGCATACATTCACCACAGTTCTTGTAGGCCTATGGCGACGTTCACAGAGTGCTATTTTTAGTATCACGCTAGTTTGTTAATATGTGGTTTTCCCGAACTTATATATTAGGTCTAAATCGAATGATAAATAACTTCTTATATTGTCTGTGTCCGAATATGTTCCAATTTCTTTATTCTTTTCTTTGCGTATTCTTTTTTTTGTTCAATAGTGTGAAAATGTATGTGTCTAGGGAGAAACATAAACACATGTGCTATTTTTAGAAAAAGAAAAAGTCCCACAATCTGACGTTTTCCCGATTGTCCAGCCTATACTTTTAGCATTAACGAGGCTCTTAGTGATGGGGGGGGGGGGGGGGGAATTCACAGAGAGGAGGGGGAGGCAAACAGAGAAACGTTAGAGTGTGTGGTGAGGGGGAGTGCTGAATTTAAACTTAATTTTAACATATATTAATTTTCAATAACATTTTCTTTCGTCCCGTATTTTGACTCATTTTTTTAAGAAAAATATTAAATCTGCTATTTTGTATGCCGAACCAGTTATGGCGCATAACCAGTTGACACGTAATCCTTAATTGTGATGGAAGCTTGGTCGAGTCGGCAAAGCTCATGGTTGATAAATTCGAAAAAAGTATCGAGTTCAAACCCTCTGGCAGATAAGACTCGATCCCTCCCAACACTAAAAATTAAGAACGAAGAAGAAGAAGAAGAAGTATGCCGATTTAAAAAGTAAAAAAAAAATTTATCAATGTTGAATTCCGTGTGTGCAGATAGCTATCTAGGTCGAAGTTTCATGATGTGCGTTCAATTTTCTTTACTTAGTCAATATAAAATTTAAATGTTTGACTCATATTATTTCTATCGGAAAAATTTTACACACATGTATTTTTATATCTGTTACGTTATTTTAATAATTTGCATACTTATATTCTTAAGTTATAACACATACAACCATACTATGACGTAATATATCCAAGTTGATGTAATGGTTTTGGTGGTTAAAAAATGCCATTAATAAATTGCAGTTAGAACTTCCACTTTCCCTTGTAATAAATACATTAAGCAATAATTTACAATTGAATCAACTACATTAATAAAACTAGAGAAATAATAAGTACATACCTTCCTCAGCAGATCGTATAGGGTTATGTTGAAATGAAAATGGCGATTCGTCATAATGCTATTTTTAGTGTCACGTAAAGTCCGGTATATAAAGTTTTCCCGATATTATTTAATAAGTCTTGGACATTGCCGTTTAGCTAGTACCTTATGAACTTTCCTATAATCTGCAGAAACAATAAATAATATAACTAAAGTCAATTATTAAAATAAACAGTTTTAAAATATTTTAAAATAGCATAATTATGTTTACGCTTATAGCTCCATTCTTATTTTTTTTTCAATTGAACATATAACAATACATGGTTTGAAAACAATGTTGAGTTTTCATTACAATGCAACTCTTTTAGACTAGAACATGCCCAGTCGAGTAAATTAATTATTCACAAAGATTATGATAATGCAACATATCTTAACAACATCGCACTGTTAAAAACTTCAAGAGCGCTTAAATTGTTCCGAATCTGTAAGGCCGATATGTCTACCCGAAGGCAACATCTGGGTCGCTGCGCCGTGTTTTGCTATGGGTTGGGGATTAACGACACGTAATGTATCAGACTTCAGGATGTCAGATGTTCTCCAACAGCTTAATGTCTCTATCTTGAACCAGACCCTCTGTCAAACTATTCGCCGGTTTTTAGGTGTGAATTTTACTGATGGTAACTTATGCATTCACTCATCTGATAATTCCGGTATATTTCTATTTGAGCTGTATCAAAATACGGGAGGTACTACATTCTGGGCATAGTCAACACGGTGCTCCCAACGGGATTTGAATGGGTCCATGACGCGTTCACGGCAGTATCTAAATGCGTGAAGTGGATCACTGCCACTATTCTCGCTGATTAAATTATTTGGGATGATAAGATCAATGTGAAGGACGTAATTGTTGCTTGCTGTACTTGGCTGTTTGTATATTTACTTCAAGCATCGAAATCCAACCTGGAGAATAGATCTGAATAAATCTAAATAAACCTTGTTATTTATTTGTAGTTTAATTACCTGTTTCTTATTATAACAATGATGTATTTTCAATAAACTATTTTATATGATGTATTGTCGATA